>NC_050534.1:17676819-17697411 GCF_002922805.2 Oryzias melastigma | reverse complement strand
AAAAGTAGTTATTTTTTTGTGTTTTTTTTCCTACCCGGAAGTAAAACGACCAGATTCCTGAGGCTCCGCCTCCCCCGTTTCATGAAGTCATCCCAGAGAAAGCAGTGTATCTGCATTTCTCCCATGAAAGTAAAGCAACGAACACCTGTTTGAGCTGGAATTTATTGAAGACAGGACACAACTGGGAGATATTTGGTATTCTGGATCTAAAATAAAAGTTTTTTTTGTTGATCATCACTAGGTCAGTGGAGAAATTGAGTGTTGGTATTAGACTGGGGGCGGAGCTGGCAGAGCAGACTCTTCCTGGAGTGGGCGGTTCACATCATGCTGACGTCAGCACGTTTCCAACCGCTCGTTTTCGTGGGTATGGGAGGGGCTACAGCAGACAGCGCAGGTTTTTAGAGGATTACTCTTAAATGCATTAATTTTTTGGGGTTCTTTTTAGTGAGGAATGAAAAGTAAAATGCAATTAAAACCTAAAAAAGTAGGATTTTCATGGTAGGGCCCTTCTTAAAGACCCACTCCAGTGACAATTGTTTATCTTTTTTTAGCATGTAGTTTTAGCATGTTTCTGATAATGGAGGACATATATAAATACAGTTAAGATTACATTTACATTACTGAGGATTTATTTAAGCAAATTGCTGTGAATCAGGAGTGGACCAAAAAAATAAATACATAAATAAAAATAAAAAATAAAAAAACGGCTGTTAGATAACTAAACTCACAGTTTGGATCGTATCCCAGTTTTATAGTCATGATTTGGATCATTTTTCAGATCAGTGGAAAATAAAAAAATAGGGCAAAATAGCTACATTAAAGCTATAAATGTTTTATTTTTTATTTTTTACATCATACATTTTTATTTAAAACTTAAGTAGAGTACTTAAAAACACAAATTTCACATCAAACATTGCTCATTGAGGATTATATATAAAACCAAAACACTAAAAACATCCTTGATCTCATGAACTTTCCTTTATCCTCAAGATGTCCATATAAGCAAAAGTGCATCATCACTCAATGCATCTGTGAAGGGGCCACGCTATAAAAAAACAACTTTTTGAGGTTTTAAGTGCATTATACTGTCCATCCCTCACACATTTCTCAGTAATCCTATAAAAATCTGCGCTTTCAGCAAATACACGTACCCATACCCACGAAAACGAGCGGGTTCTCACGTGCTGATGTCACAGAGTGAGACCGCCCCTTTCAGGAAGAGTCTGCTCTGCCAGCTCCGCCCCCAGTCTAACACAAACACCCAATTTCTCCACAGAGCTAGCAGTGATCAGCAAAAAAGGTTGGTTGTATTAAAAATGGATTCAATTTTATAATTACAGGTCATGATTAATTAATCGCACAAGTATCAATTTGGTTTGATTTAGCGGCACCGACTACAAAAGTCTGACTGAAATGCGTTTTGGAAACTCAGTGATAGATTTTGGAAAAGTTTTGGAAAACCATTGCTAAAAAAAACAAAGCACTTATTTAAAGAGACAAGAGTGATGCAAGATTCAAAAATTTATTTCAAATTTACCACTTGGAGCAATTGTTTTAAAAGAAAACTAATTATGTCTTGGTAAAATGTTGGTATCTCTAATTGAACTTTTAGTCATTCAAACTCTTTTATACAGTATGCCCTTATCCATTTTCTTTATCAGATTTTATATTAGGTTTTTAAATTAAAACAAATCCCCTGATTCTTGCATGAATGTGAACAAAGTCAGAAATAATCTTAGAATTTCTAAACACCTCAAAAGTCTGTAAAAACACATTTTCCTCTTGACTGATTCAAACAAGCTTAAAGAAAATCACTACAATCTAAATTCAAAGAAGTACTTTAGAATAATCAGATTCCGTCACGGTAATATTAGGAGAATTAAAATGTGCAGCAGTGCTCAAACTTTAGAGAACCAGGGTGAGTGTGTGCTATGACACGCGTGGTTTTAGGCTGCATCCTCTCTATGCTACACAATCCAGCTGCACTTTAGAGATCCGGTGATTGCATGCATGTTTGCCATTAAGGCAAACGGTGAACTGCTGAGCCATGCAGCCTCTTATCTCCTCTGTTGGCTGCATGCGCCGCGTGCAGCTCGATAAGGACGGAACGGCGCCAGCGAACTGGAGTCGGAGAGCTTAAGGATTAATGTGCGATTTCAAAATGAAGTCTAACCTCTGCTCGGTTACTGTAGCTCTGCTGCCTAATGGCGAGTGCTGCCGCGGCACATTTCAGACAAGGCCCGTCCCCACAGTTGACGGGAGTTGTGCTCAAGCAGAATAGAAGCGTTGGGCCATTCCGTCATCTTCACAGCTGTTCTTAGAAACGACTTTCAACTGAACTTGCAAACCAAAACATGAGCTTATTTTTATCTGTCAGGAATGTGGGAGGCAAAAACCAATCCTCCCTTCACTTTCCCAGCTGCTCGAACATCATGCTTTTACTGTACGCTGCAACCAAACCATATATAAACAGCGTCCATATGTGACAGTGACCGTCCCATCCAGCTGTTTGCAGATGTAAACTGTGGTCCGCTGGAGGGTCGGACGCAGAGGATGAGGGCTTACAGAGCACGCAGAAAGAGGGCACAGTGAGATTACAGGCCGCCCTCCATGCAGGCTTTAATACAGTTTTTTTTAAGAGGTGGGATTATACTGTAGGATTTAAAAGCCTTTAGCCGCAAAGAAATTCTCTCTGAAAGGTCTTCCTGCCTCTCATTGTAGAAGATTCCAGAAGACACAGAGAGGACACACGCAGAGATTAAAGTGTACATAATTGAGGAGTGTTAAATCTATTTATAGACTAAAATCCTTTGAAGAAAACAAGCAAAAATGCTCAAAATCTCACTCAATAACAGCCTAGATAAGCAACAGCTTGAACTGTTAAAGCAAACGCTCCGTTGATTTGACAGAAGATCAACATGTTGGAAAAGTCAGAGTCAGGTTAATGTGGAAATTCCACATTTTTGAAACAAGTCGTAGAGCAAATCAAAAAATGATTGATGTACAAACCTAGAGTAACAATCAGAGAAAGGACGACTGTGATGTGATGAGTGGATCTGTGAGACTGAAGCTTGACTGCACATCTACACAACATAATCAAGAAACAGGACGCTGCTGGGATTACAACTCAAACCTGATGTGAATATGACATCTTTAGTTAGGAAAGAAATGTTTTTCACGTTGACTGTATATGAGAACTGGACCAAGTGAATGTGATATCACCTGTAGAAAATGGCTTATTTCCAGCTCCAAGCAAAGTCTTTTTTTCAATTCAAATAGCACCAGATTGGAGTCCAAATATGTCAGTAAACTGATTGGTTCAAGTTGGTCTGAGTCATTGATTGTATATAGAGGCCTGGACAGAGCGAGTGAGAAGTCACCCTTAGAAAATGGTTCACTTCCAGCTCAAGCTAAAGTCGCTTCAGTAGTCAGTTTTTTCACGATTCAAATACCCCCATGTTGGAGCCAGACTTTGTCTGTAAACTGATTGGTCTGAGTCGGTCATTGACTGTATATAGAGAGCTGGACAGTGAGACATCACCCATAGAAAGTGACTTACTTCCGGTCTCAACCAAATTAAGTCAATTCTGTCGTTATGTTTGCTCTATATGTTGGAACCAGACGTACTCAGTCATCTGTGTCGGTCTAATTCATTGACTGTATATAGAGAACTAGACATAGGGAATGAGACATCACTCATAGAAAGAGACTTACTTCTGGTTCCAACTAAATTAAGTCAATTCAGTCGTTATGTTTGCACTATATGTTGGAACCAGATGTACTCAGTCATCTGTGTCGGTCTAATTCATTGACTGTATATAGAGAACTAGACATAGGGAACAAGACATCACCCATAGAAAGAGATTTACTTCTGGTTCCAACCAAATTAAGTCAATTTAATCGTTTCCGCTGTATGTTGGAACCAGACGTACTCAGTCATCCGTGATTGATCTGTCGGTCTGAATAATGGACTGTATATAGAGAACTGAGCAGAATGAGTTGGAAGTCACAGAATAGAAAGTGACGTACTTCCAGTTCCATTTAAATCAAGTCCATTCAGTCATCATGTTTCCGCCATATGTTGGAACCAGACATACTCAGTCAGACTTGACTGGTCCATGTTGGTCTGCGTCATTGACTGCATAAAAGAGCTGGACAGAACAAGGGAGACGTCACTCATAGACAGTGGCTTACTTCTGGTTCCAATCAAATTAAGTCAATTCAGTCGTCATGCTTACGCTATATCTTGAAACCAAACTTACTCGGTTAGCCGTGATTGATCTGTCTCGGTCTGAGTAAATGACTGTACACAGAGTACTGGACAGAGCAAATGAGACCTCACTCATAGAAAATGGCTTGCTTCAAGTTCCAACCATTTGAAATCAATTTAGTTGTGATTTTCTGCTATTTGTTGGAACCAGCTTCACTCGTTCAGGCGTGATTGGTCCACGTCTGTCTGAGTTATTGACTGTATATAGAGAACTGGACAGAGTGAGTGAGATGCCACCCATAGAAAGTGACTTACTTCCTGTTCCAATTAAATTAGGTCAATTTAGTCAAAATTTTTCCTCTATATGCTGAAACCAGAAGTACTCAGTCAGCTGTGATTGGTCCGTGTTGGTCTGAGTCATTGTCTGTATATAGAGAACTGGACAGAGGGAGTAAAACTCCTCTATGAAAAGTGACTTACTTCCTGTCCAAACAATTGAAGTCAATTAAATTGTCATTTCCCGGCTATATGTTGGAACCAGACGTACTCAGTCAGCCGTGATTGGTCCGTATCGGTCTGAGTCATTGACTGTATATAGAGAACTGGACAGAGTGAGTGAGATGTCACCCATAGAAAGTGGAAAAAAAGAGAAAGTGACTTATCTCTGGTTCCAAACAAATTAAGTAACTTAAGTTGTAATTTTGGTCCGTGTTGATCTACATTTCTATGGCAACCACTCTCTCCAATCAGTAGTGAGCGTGTTAGAAGGCCACACCCCTTCAACTGAAAGCATGAAATGTTCAAATCTTTTGAACATTTGATGCTCTGTACCAAAACAATGAGCTAAATCTCTATTGTTTGTGTTTTTGAATCACACCTTGTGCGTTTGTGCCGCTATGAGGTGAAGTTTTTTTCTTTTTTTATTATACATCATAAACAAAAAAAAACAAGTTAAGATGATTGGACTCAATTCTACAATTGTATCATACAAAAGCAGGTCACCTCTTCATCCGACCTCAGACTTCTTCTCTGCAGTGAGTTTAGCAGATTCCTTTCTTTAATAGATAGCTCCAGTTTCTTTTGTCTAATTTGATTTAGAAAGTGATTTCAAGCAGAACGGTGTCACTGCAGCTTCATTTTGGGTTCTTCAGTTGCAGACTTCACTCTAAAAATAGCTAAATGTCTCTGATGTAATCCCTTCTTAATAAGTCCTTTGCTTCTTTTCTACACACTGCTCTCATAAATCCCCTCATTAATTGAAGTCTAATGAATATTTTGAATGGCACATATTTAACACTATGAATCAGTGGTTCCCAGCCTCATGGCTATGGACCAAATTCTGCTTTTAAGTGTATTACCAGCCCCTCCCATACCCATGAAAACGAGCGGGTCCTCACATGCTGACATCACAAGGTTAGAACCGCCCCCTCCAGGAAGAACTCGCTCCACCCCCAGTCTAACAAAACATCTGCAAAGCTTGCAGATAGAGCTAGCAGTGATCAGCTAGCTTCGCGCGCTCCCCACCCCCCGGCTCGTGTACAGTCGTGCAGACCGACTGTCTGTGTTGTGAGCCCGTTTAGCGATGGTCATTTGGTTTAGCGTTCGATCTTCATGAAGAAACTTCTGGTGAGGAATGTGCACGACATCTTGGGACGGATCCTGAGTGTAGCCAAGAATAACGCAAGCAGATATTGGGAAGACGGCTGGAAAAAGGGAGAAGACTATTTCCTGGTGGAAGAAGGGAAAAGATTATTTCCTGGTGGAGGAAGGGAGCAGACTATTTCCTGGTGGAAGAAGGGAAAAGATTATCTCCTGGTGGAAGAAGGGAGCAGACTATTTCCTGTTGTTGGAATTTAGAAGACTATTTCATTGTGGAGGAAGGGAGAAGACTATGTTCTGGTAGAGGAAAGGGAGCAGACTATTTCCTGTTAGAGGAAGAGAGAAAACTATTTCATTCTGAAGGAAGGGAGAGGACTATTTCCTGGTGGAGAAAGCGAGCAGACTATTTCCTGGTGGAAAAAGCGAGCGAAAAATTGGGAGAAATGGTTTTAACGTCTATTATTGAGCAAGGACACAGAGGTGCGCGTGAAAATGATTTTTGATACAGAGATTAATGATGCTTCAAAGAAAAAGGAAACATTCACAGCCAGTGCAAATCAGAACAATGTTCTCTTCATTTCAATAAATCCTGAAATCTTGATCTGTTGTTGTCTACATTTTTTTGATCAAATTTCACGAAACCTGAACGTACCCATTAGCCATCACCGTTCTGTTTGTTCCAAATTTTAGGAATAAACACCCGTACTGCACTGTATGTACATCAATTAAAAAAAAAAGGTTTTTTTTCATGGTTGACATGCTGATGAAGACGGCTCTAGGATGATGTCATGAAATGGGCGGTACTCTCAAAGGGTGGAAGGCGGGGCCTCAGAGAACAAGTCGTTTTACTTTCAGGTATGAAGAGTTCACAAAAATAACTAATATTTCATAAATAATTTGTGTTTTAGTGCTCCAAAGGTAAAGAAAATCCACCTCACATTTTATTGGTTTCTATATGAAATTTAGTGTACAAATAAAGTTTAAAGCACCTGCAGATATTTTACAGTAGATAAAGATTTTCCCTCAAGTTCTGGGAAACTGGAAGCTTTTGTTTAACGTTAAATTGGTCCGTGGCCTGAATAGGTTGGTGATCACTGGGATTAATGACATTAACTGGACTCATTTAAAACCTCTCTCCAAACAGCTGCACAGGCAAACTCAGTCAAAGATGTAAAACGGGAGTCATTATCTTTGCACTCATTGGATTATAAATCCATATTTTGACGTCGTCGCAGCTTCAGGATGAATCATTTGCAGCGTAAACTTGGGAAATTACCTCTAACTGTTTCTGAAGTGAGGACGGGTGATTTCTGTCTCATAATCTTCAGACTCTCGACGTGAAATGGAGAGGCCAAGACGGAGCAGCTGTTACGAGCCGCTCTGGACTCAGTTTAGGTCTGATTAGCCCGTTCAAGCTGCTGCCACCGTCGTTGGTGCTCCGTGCACGTCCGCTGCCAGGGAGCATAAGATTGATGCATGCCCTGCCAATGGTGTTGGCACTGCTGGGTGGGGGAAAAAAAAAGAAATTATGGCACAATTTAAGGGGAAAAAAATGATGAAGGTGAGTCCTTAAGGAAGAAAAAAATGACAGCAGGTTTTGTTTCCCTGCCAAGGTTTTGATAAACGTCCTAATAGATTGTGCTTTGCTGAAATTTAGAGGACAAGAACTTAAAAAAAGAACAAATAAATGCAATTGCATTATTGACAGAATGATGATTTTCACAAATGAAGAATAATCAGGGTGTTGCACAGCAACCTTCTCCCTGGAGAGCTCCCGATGTTTCCAGAGGAATGCTAGAAGCAGATGATGTAGGCTATCGGATGGACGAGTTGCTCAGCTGCTTTGAAAGGGTCGTGTCGAGATGGGGTCAGCCAGCTGGATTATGGGTATTTACCAGCAGCTTGAATGCCGTCGACACTAGGAGTAATGTGGACTGCACAACAACAACACAGGATGCCAGAAAATGGAGAGTGATCAAAGTTTTACCCTGAAATTCTTATTGATTCTCGAAGCACCAATAAAAAGGGTTGGCAGAAGTGTAATACATGCTACAATAAAGGACCAAAAGGTATTAAAAACAGAACATAAAACAAATCATGCCAAACTGGATTAAAAAGGTTGGTTCAAGAAAACTCATGAATTCACTTTCATTATTTTGAAATGATTCAGTCTAGAAAAGTCAAGGCCCGGGGGCCGGATCCGGCCCTCCAGATCATTTTATTTTATTGTTATTAATGACTCGATGTTACCTTATTTTTAACCTTAATTTTTTACCAAATATATTTTTATGGAGAGTTAAATATTGAAAGTTTTTTAAGGTTCGAGTTGATTTATTCTGGAATAATATTCCTGCCTTTTTATTATTCATAAATATGTTATAAAGTTACAGTTTTAAAGTTTTAAAGGTTGTCATTCTGATAGCTTTTTGGACTAAGATTTTTTTAAGCTATTTTGGAGTTTAGCTAAAATTTCAGTTACATGCCAGCTGTTTTGGCTAATTTAGGCTTATTTCCGTTTTTTGGCTATTTTGGATTTAGCCAAAATTTCAGCTACATGATAGCTTTTTTGGCTAATTTGTTTCTTTTTTCATTTTTTAGGCTGTTATTGAAGTTTAGCTAATATTTCAGCCACACGTTAGCTTTTTTGGCTAATTTGTTTCTTTTTTTTAACCATTTTTTACGCTGTTTTTGGAGTTTAGTTAATATTTCAGCTACATGCTAGCTGTTATGGCTAACTGTTTTTTTTTGTTTTAGTTTTTTAGGCTAATGTGGCATTTAGCTAATGTTAGCTGGCAATCAGCTTCAGCATTTCCAGCTATCAGCTTCAGTGATTTTAACTATCAATTTCAGCATCTTCATCTGCCAAATTCAGCTTACATCATTCACACTAGCATTATCGCAGGTAATGCTATATATCTAGTTCATAATTATGTTAAATCATTATTTTTTTAAAGTCTTAAAAATTTAGTTTTAAAGTGTTCAATAAATGTTTTTTCCTGTTCGGTCCGTGGCCGAAGATGTGTTTTGGATTTCGACCCCTGTGTGATTTGAGTTTGACACCCTTGGTCTAGAAGGAAACAAAAATAGTGATTATATCAAATGTTCCTCTTAAGCTTTTGAACCACAAGCAGATTCTGTTCTGTTGACCTCAAAATACCTGAGCAGATTTAAGCAGACCGGAGAGACGGTGAGAGACGTAATCATTTAACTTTAGAGAACTCACAGGAGTCAAATTTTGGCACATTGATTTATTTATGTTGATTGCAATTGCAATTTCTGAGAAATTTTGTTATTGTCGGATTTGAAAAAATATATAAATATTGCGACATAAAAAAATATTAATCCATTTTCATTACACTTATCAAGTGTGACCTGTCTATCGTGTTTCATTTTTTCCACTTTTACTCCCAGTTTTGTCACTATGGTGTTAAAAAATGTGTATAAAAATAAAAGCCCACTGAAAATTCTATCCAAATGTTACTTTGTCCTAAAAATACATCTTCGGTTTATAAGTTATAAGGAACAAATAAATTAATAAACATGAGAGACATCCAAATTTTCATAGCCTTTATGGACTTTGAAAGCAGCTTTGCTCATTTGAGTAGTTTATAATTTCAATAACACATAGATAGAACATGAAGCCATCATCAAGTAAAGAATATATCCAAAAAATAAAAAATGAATAATCCTGAAGAAGGCAACTACAAATGAAACAGAAATGGGCCTAATATTAAACCTTGAGGCACACCACGTTTCTCTATCAACAACAGCAATGTTTCTGTTGGCCCTAAAATCACCATCCCAACCCAACTATTTTCTTCAACAATTTCAAATTCCACTGATCTGGTAAAGACTTTTAGACCTGGGAAGAGCATTTTCCAAAGATAAATAACAGTTTTGTTTGATACAGATCAATAAAAGTTACACACAAAGCTGAGAGAAAAATCAATTTCCCTCCAGACCAAATGTACAGAGAGAGCAGGTTTATGTATTGTGTAATAGTTTATATTCAGACTCTTGTTGCGTCACCGGGTGATATAAAATCTGATTTTTGTCAGTCCACTGCACAGGCAATTTCCTGTGGTACTTTCAGTGTAAAGGCCGTTCACAGGCATGCACTGGAATCACCGATAATCGTTGACCTGAAACGAACTGACGTGACGTTATTGGCTTTGGAGTTAACAAGTCCGTATGCTTTCCATTCCTTTAACAAGAAAAAGTCTTCATAAACAAACAAATATGTCTTTAAAAGTTCAAATCTAAAACAGAATAGTTAATTACCATGTAAATAAAATGTGTCAAAGTCAAGGCCTGGTTCCCACTTGGACGTCATTTTTTATGTGTCTTTGTTGGAATACAAAAAAAGGACAATGTGGTCACTGAAGTATTTTAACATTAAAGAAATGCCCTGGACCTTAAACGTGTCCCGTCCAGACTCAGGGCTTGCAGAGGAACTGAACAGCTAAAAAACGTCAGGGCTGCTCCACTCACCCTTGGACTAAAGGACATTGAGTGTGTTCTACAGTCAGCGAACCCTATAGGCCACTGGCCCGGATGGTGTACCAAGGAAATTACTGAAGGTCTGTGCTCCCCAACAAGCTCAGATCTTTATATCTTCAACTTGTCTCTAACACAAGCCAGCATCCCACTCTGCCTGAAGACGTCAACCGTCATCCAGATAACCAAAAAGCCTTGAACAGCCCAACTCAATGACTATTGACCAGTAGCACTGACCCCCATCATTGAAGAACGCCTGGAAAGACTGGTTCTCCGACACATCAAGGCCTCCCCCATACCCTAGACCAGGGGTCCCCAAACTACGGCCCGCGGGCCGGATCACACACACACACTACTTTTTATTCCACCCTTCTCCAGTTTGAACTATGATGGGAGAGGGTAGACTATTTATTGGTTTAATTGTGTGAATGCTGTAAAGCATTCACACTATAGTGATTCACTTTTTCCTTAATTCTTTATTATTTTTGTTTTCTTTCGTGCGTTTTTTGGGCGTGCATAACTCTTCAGCTTTTTAGCTCATTCAGCAATTAAAATATTCAATTCTTTTTAGACTAGCTTTTTTGACTGTTTTGACATTTATAAAGGATTTCTAGGCTATTTTGGAGTTTAGCTAATATGTTAGCCACAGGCAAGCTATTTGGCTAATTTAGGCTTTTTTCAGTTTATTTTAGTCCATTTTGGCATCTAGCTTATATTTCAGTTACATTCTAGCTTTTTTGTTGCTAATTTAGACTTTTTTCAGTTTTTAGGCTAATTTGGAGTTTAGCTAATATTTTACCTTTATGCTAGGCATTTTGGCTAATTTAGGCTTTTTTTCAGTTTCTTTTAGTCCATTTTGGCAGTTAGCTTATATTTCAGTTACATGCTAGCTTTTTTTTTTACTAATTAAGGATTTTTTTTCATTTTTCTAGGCTAATTTGGAGTTTAGCTTATATTTCTGCTACATGCTAGCTGTTTTGACTAATTTAGGCTTTTTCAGTTTTTAGGCTAGTTTGAAGTTTAGCTAATATTTTAGCCTTATGCTCATTTATTTAACATTTTTACCATACTAATTTACCAATTAGCTAATTTTTCAGATACATGTTTTGGCTAATTTAGAATTATTTGCAGTTCTTTAAGCTAATTTGACATTTCACTAATATTTTAGCTAGCTGTTAGCTAAAGCCACTTCAGCTATTAACTTCATTTTCAGCTTTTAGCACTAGCATGTTTAGCGACCACATTCCGCTTACAGCAGTCACACAAGCATTATATTTATCTAGTTTTAAAATGGGGATCAGATCTTTTTGTTTTTGTTTATCTAGTAGATTCGCGTTTATTCATGATTTCTGCAAGTTTCTCAGACCCACTCATGACTCGTGCATCCATGCCCCCTTCATGACCCACAGACACCGGGTCATTTCCTCTGACCACATCAACTCCTGCTGCAGACTTCTTCCCGGTCCACAGTCCACATTCCTGCAGGAGGCAGTGAGAGTTTTTCTGCCCCTTTAAGGGGCCTCAGGTGACGCCGCCTTCAGCCGCGCGGGGAAACTTCTGTCTTTGCAGAAGGAAGTTACTTTTCCCGGATAAACACAGCCGCGATGCAGCTCCGAATAAAGCAGCTGGTGCGCCTGCAGAGGGTCCTCGGGAGGTGGTCCCGCTGCGGAACTGCAACAGCGAGCGCGCACGAGCGCGCGGCAGCGCAGAGCTGCAGGTTTTACGCGTCCGACTGCGCATACAGCCGAGCGTTCGCAGCAGCCAGAGACCAGCCCGAAGTGTTCTGGGGGGAGAGGGGGCTGGAGATAGACTGGTTCCAACCGTGGACTAAAACGTTGCACGTTGAGGACCCGGTGTTCCCAAACTGGTAGGTTCTCTGCTCCAGTGACGCTCATGGGAAACACCCGCGGGCCAGAAAAAGAGAAAAAAAAACTAAATTGTAATCAAACAAAATGTTCAAATCCATTAATTTTTTTAATGCGAGTTTTCAAACTGCAGAAAGGTTTTCCAAGCATCCTGAAGATCCTGTTCTTGTGAAAAAACAAAACAAAACAGGATTTTAATGTTTTTAAGCAGACATCTAACATTTTCCCTCACTTTAACTTTCAATACATAATATTTTCTTATCTAAAGTCAAATCAAATATGTTTTTAGTTGTTGTTCAACCTGTTTTTTTTCCTTTTTCTGAGATTTTTCCTGGAATTTCTGCTAGACATGTATATTTAATACATTTTTTCACCCCAAAAATGAAAATGAATCAACTTAAACCTTAGTTTTCAATATTTTACTCTCCAATATAAATTTTATCACATTTAAACATTTTAGAAATAAGCTAAAAAAAAAACAGTAAAAAAGTTTTGCTTTTACGCCATTTTATATGAAAAACTACACTTATAAATATAAATATCCCAAAAGATTTTGATCTTCATAAAATATATCCTGTGAAAAGGCTGTCGAACAAAATAATCAAAGCCTGAATATTAAAATAAAATTTGTTCTTTTTAGCAAAACCAAATTGAATAATTCTGTTTCTTGTTTTGTTTCCTGGCTGTTTTCCTCAGTTTTGTCCTTAATTATTGTATCCGCTTATGTTTATTTCTTTCACCATGAGAGTGAGGATGATGACATCCCTGTGATGTAAATCGCTGTGTTGTAATAAGAAAGCCATAAAATATTATAACTGATCTCTCATATTGTAGCATTGCTTCAATGTGTTACCAGCATAAGATAATGTAGGTCTGTCAATAACAATAATATAAAATGATCTGGAGGGCCGAATATAATTAATTACTCAGAGGGCCGGATCCGGCCCTCGGGCCTTGACTTTGACACATGTTCTAGGGGTACAGAATTGACAGAAAGACGAAAACCACAGTTCTTGGTTTAAAAGTGAACCGATACAGTATGAAAGTGATTTGTTTTATGTCAAACGTGTTGTATTTATTATTTATTGCTTTATTACATCATATCAGGCTTAATATGAGCAAACTGAAAGGTTTTTCTTAAGTGTTACTTGATTATTGGGAACACTAACTTAAGGTTTTTTCTGAATTTTGTGTTTTTATTTTTTGTTGTTGTTTAGTAATACAATAATCATGATTCTAATCGAAAACAAAACCATATTTTAATACACTATTTTTCATTTAATTGAAATTATTGCCCTAATTCTATTTTATGTTTATCTAGTAATTAAAAAGGAAAAATTCAAAAAAAAAAACAAAAAAGGAAAAAAACATTCACTGTGATTAAAAACAATTGAGATTTTGAGGTTCATGTCACATTCGCCGCTTTTAAGAAAAATATTGAGATTGGTATCGATATTTGATCGGTAGTACTTGGCGATATGACGGTTCGTATCATGTGGGCGATAGGAAAGTGTCTATTGTGCCATTTCTCTTCTATTGTTTCTATCTTTTTTATTTTTATTGCTGTACTTTTGTGCAAAAATGTGTTTTAACTTGAAACTGTTTTGCAATTTATAAAATGTTTCTCATTTGTGACAATTCAGTTAAATGTTACTTAAAGTCAGAAAAGTAAGTAATGACATTTTTTACCAGACAACAACTAAAAATCATGTTGATTTATATTGTTATTGTGATATAAAATAATGTATATCCTGATATACAATTTTTCCCATCTCGCCCAGAACTATTGACCTGTATCGGATCGGTATCGGATCGATAATGCTCAGTACAGCCCAACTCTATTTCCTGTATTTGTCCTGCAGCTCCCAGCAGGAGATTAAAAGCTAAAAGCTTTTGCTCTGTGGTCCACAGAGATGGAATTTAGCTAATCAGCTAAATTAAGCTAATCTATAATTCATTAAAGAAATGCTAAAAAAAAAACCAACATTTTCTCCAGTTTCTTATGCATTAAATAGATCAACCTTTGACCATTTCAGCTCCTAACTTGGAATTTTTTGATTCTAACTCAGTTATTTGCTTATATACACATTTGAACTCTTTGACACTTGAGATGTTAAACGCTAAAACACAAAATCTTTAACGTACACGCCGCTTTTCTCCTTCAGAATCTACTGGAATTATGTTGATCACCTTAACTAAACAATTACAGTAAGCTCTGGTGTTAAAGGGTTAACAAGGTGATTTAGAAAAAATGACTAACTATAAATATTGACACAATAACCAGTAAGTATAATAATTAATATTTAGAGCTGAATTCCTGTCATCAGTAAAAATCAATAATTCCTGTTGTTGAGGATTCTTGCAGCTTCAATGCTGTCCCATACCATTATACTCCTACTTCCTTGTTTTACTGTTTTTTCTGATAGTTTAAGCACTTTTTTTGCTTTCTACATCTGTCACAAAAATAGCAGATATTGTTGTTTATTTTTTACCAGACAAAATCAGAAACTTTGAGAATTCCTTTCTGATGTTTGTATAGGAAAGATGGATGTAATCACACTGATACCAGCTGTGATCATATAAATCCTAAACCATTTTTTTGTTGTAAACAATATTTTCTCTAAAAATAAAAAATATATAATTAAATGAAAAATAAATAAAATTAAAAAATATCAAAAATAACAAAAAAGTTTTTTTTTTTTATTCATGAAATTTAGAAGTTCTCGCGAGAACCATCTAATGATAGATGTGAACATGTTGAGCCTCACGGTTGTTGTTACATAACAAAAAAAAAATATATTAAAAAAAAACCTTCTGAAATTACCACAAGAAATTTATTATTTATTTGGTTAAAAGCAAGTTTTATGTGAGATTCAGTCATGGTGCTCACTGTATTTTCTGGATTATAAGTCATAGTAGCAAAAAAAGTCTAATCAAGAAAAAGAAAACCATATATTTATAAGTCACCCTGGAGTATAAGTTGCACTTTTATATTTGACATGGCAAAAAATAAAAACAATAATAAATTAGAACTATGAAAAATTAGAAAAAAATCAGAAAAAGGCAAAATTTGAGAGGAAAACAATCAGATTCTAATACATGTTTGTTTTTTACAGCACCTCTTCTTCTGGCACTGTCAGAGGAGAATACACCGCCCCCTAGTGGTTGTTAGTGGAAACAACCGCTAAAGGGCAACCGGTTGCTAATGGAAAAATCATGAATATATGAGCCTATTTATGTAAAAAAAAAAATAAAAATAAAAAGTCGCTTCTAACTATGGTTAAACCACGACAAAAACAGGGAATTATACTCCGGAAAATACAGTAATGTTCTGATAATTAAAAATAGATATTTTTCAATTTATTTGATATTTGAAATGTGTATTGATATTCAGATAGATCTTTTAAGCCACAATCTTAAAAAAAAAAGTGATATATCGTGATACGTATCGTGTCGCTTTACTCTTGCCACTACACACCCCTATAAGTAGTAGAACTGTAGGTTTGTCTGCTGCCTGTTCAAATAAAACCGTGTGTGTGTTTCCTGTGTCAGGTTTGTGGGAGGAAAGCTGAACATGTGCTACAATGCTGTGGATCGGCATGTAGAAAGCGGCCGTGGAGAACAGCCCGCCATCATCCACGACAGCCCGGTGACTGGAACTAAAAAGATCATCACTTTTAGGGAACTCCAAGCCGAGGTAAAACACTGGAGTCACTGGGACGTCACTGGGACACTTAGACGGATGGAACGAGTCAAATATGACAGAAAGCTACTTTAAAAGAAGAGAACGATGAAAAAAAATTTGCAGAATAGATAAATAAGAATAAAAAATTCCCAGCAAAAGGTTTATTTTCTACGGAAGCCAAAAATGGCCTTCCCTACCTTTTTTTTCTCGTAATAATCACATTATCTCATTATCATGAGAAAATTTGTTTTTTTTGTTATAAAAAAAAACCCCAAATCCAAAGTACCATGCAGTCCTTCCCACCTGCACCTCTCATGCATAATTCTGTAACCATGTCGACGGCCTGATCCCCTCGTCTGCAGCTGAACTGCAGCCGCCTGCGCAGATGCAGCCGCGCCAACCTCCTCCTCAAATGACTAATTTGAACGTCGTTTATAACCCAACATCAACACAATTTCCTCGATTAAATTGATCAACTATAATTTGATCAGTTTTTTGGTATTCATCATTTTCTGCTTTGTTGAAAAATGACTAGGGCTGTGAAAGTTAACGCAATAATGTACGCGATTAATTAAAAATGAGTTAATGCGTTAATATTCATTAATGCAAATTAATCGCACCACACAGAGCGGAGGTTCAGGCTTCCATAGCGTGCGACACTTCGTCAGGTATTTTCTCACTTATACCATTGTTATCTATAAAATAAGTAAATATTTAATCAGTTTTAGTACTTTAATCTTGTTACTTTTTTAACTTAGATCGATTTTTCACTAAAAGTGGACTATTTCATCCACGTTCCAGCCAACCCGTCGCTGAGATTCTACTTTCTTGGAGTAAAACTGCAGACATAGAAGTCTGTAGAGTTCTGCTTATCTTACTTTTGATGTGTTTTGAACACAAATTACATTTCTGGGTTAACACTTGATTAATTAAAAAATATAAGACAATAAAAATGAAAAAAACATTTTCTCTCTGGCCTGTTTTTGTTCAAACAAAAATTTACCTTGGAAAACATTGTGATTAATCGTGATTAATCGCAACATAAAAGTTTGATTAATCTGAGTTTTTTCTTTTTTTCGATTGACTGCACTAATTAAAAATAGATGTTCTAAATGTGTTTTGTGTGATTTCATGTTGTGATTATTTGCAGATAAGTGGATACCAAATAATGTAATAAGAAATTGCGATTAATCGCGATTAATTTTTCTCCAGGTATGCGATTAATTAGTTTCCTTTTTTTTAAAATTGATTCCCATCCCTAAAAATGACTAAAGTACCGTAGCGGACTGAGCTGGGCGGGGTGGCTGTTTGGGTTCCGCTAATGTCCAGAGCTCAGTGAACGCACCACGCAGAGACCTTTGTTAGGGTTCAGTCATTCAACCTGTTGTTGACTACAAATGGCAACTTTTTTTGCTGTTTTTGAGTTGGTGTAAGCTCTTCGCCAACCACCTAAAATAACTAAAAAATAAACAGGCTTGAAACAGATTACGTCTCGTCATCTCAGTGCGGGAGAGGGAGAGAGGGACGCTTCAATAGATTCTTCTTTATCTCATTATCGCGACAAGACGGAATTTATTTTTCTTGGGGTACCGAAATAGACGATGTTACAAGAAAATATAAAAAAAAGAAAAAAGTTGAGTTTTCTGTTTCCAAATGTTCCCTTTTAACATTTCTCAAAAGCAAAAAAAAGAAAAAGTTACAGTTATTTATGAAAGGGATAATGCCCTTTGAAATGTGCATTATCAGAAATTAATGCGGAAGCAACCGTCCTCCGCTTTAGGCTTCTTATAATGCACACTTCAAAGGACATTATCCTGCTTATACTAGAATTACTTACAAAATAAATACATAATCAATCAATTTTTAGAACTTCATTCTTGTTATTTTTTGGTTTAGATGACTTTTTCACAAAAAAGTGGACTATTTGATAGGTGCTGTGGCGCATTTTAATGGTAACCAAATAACCCAGATTAATTGCAACCATAAATTAAAGTGTTATAAAAGCGAAATAAAGCATCAGATCAGAGAGACAGTTCACCTCTTACCGCTTGTTTTTGTCAAGAAGATTAAAAAAAGTTTGCTTTAAAAAAGCCTGCGCAGTGATGCAGAAACTCCAGGCTGTGTGACCGGAACTTCTTTTTTCAAGGTGTGCATCCACAACCAACATCCAATCAGAGTCAAGCGTGGTATAAGAACTCACACCTGCACACAGTTTACACATTTACAACGGCGTGCAATCAAATATGGGACAAAGCTATCAGAGATGGAAGTTGAAGGGATTCTGTTTGTTTTATTATTGATAGAGGAGCTGTGTAATAACGTTTCTGTAGACGAGGAAGCAGAAAGCATGTCAGAAATACATAATGGTGACACTGCTCTGCTTGTGCTCACAAACGTCTCTCAGTTTAATTAGTAGCCTGGAGGTTGTGAAGAAGAGCTGGGAAACAGGCAGGGTGGTAGATCTGAGGAGGCTGGACCGCCCTGCTGTGGAGAATTCAATGTATCCTCTTTAAGATTATATCATCTAGTCATGTTTTATGAGAAAGTTTCAAAATATTGATCAAATTGTGGCATTTTGTCTAATAATGGAGGATATTTATGAAGAAAATTAAGTTTAAAATTGTTTTTCTTTATCACTAATGAAGGGTTGGGGTTGTGAGGGGCTATAAGCTAGCGGGAGGGAGTGTAAACAGATGGATGATGGGAAATGGGGCGGGCTTATACAGGGCCAACAATTCCCCCCACAATTCAGAGGTGAATTTTTTATTGAACTTCTGCCGCTCTGCAGAAACTATGTCCTAGAAAACAGCTGATTTTTTATTTTTATTTTTGGCAAACACTTTGGAAGACTTTTACAATAGATCTGAAGATGATCAGATTGGTAAAATGAAGAGTTTTGGCTCATTTTTAAGCTTGTGTGAGTTCTGGTCTGGATTCAGCATCGCTCTCCTGCTTCATCCTCCAGGTCTCCAAGCTAGCTGGAGTCCTCGTCAGGAATGGGGTCCGCCAAGGAGACCTGGTTGTCATCTACATGCCCATGGTACCAGAAGCCATGATCACCATGTTGGCCTGTGCTCGGATCGGTGCCCCGCACAGCCTCATCTTCGGCGGCTTCGCTTCCAAAGAGCTTTCTGTCCGTATCGATCACGCCAAAGTAAGGATTCTCCTAATATTTTTAAATACATATGGCAAATTGAACCCATTGGTATCAAATGGGAAAGATGCATTTCCAAGATTTCTGTTTTCTACCATGTAGTTCATCATAATTCCACTAGGGGCTGTAGAGGGACTCATTTCAAAATGGCCGCTTTCACGAAATCTCAAAAACACATTTTTGGCGGGAAAGGTTTTGCTAATTATCCAGACTTTATGGTGAGAAATATGATAGGTTTATTAGTGCTGACATAAAAAAATAAAATGTGAATAAAATCGTAAAATTATGAGAAAAACTTAGTAAATCACAACAAGAAAGTCAACATTTGACAAGAATAAAAATTTTGCAAGATTGTAAATGTGTAATTTCAAAAATAAAAAAAATGAAAAGTGAAAAGTTTGAATTTTTCTAAAATAAGTTTGTAAATTTACAAAAAATTAAGGTGAGATTCTTGAGCAGTTTTCTGCAGCATAAATGAAATTCGATTGTCTTTTTTGAAACATTTTAAAGGCTAAATGTAACATTTTGTTTTTTAAAAAACAGTTTTCCCCAGTAAAATTATATAATTTTTAGAAGTATAAATTGACAACTTTATTCTCGTAAATTGCAGATTTTTTCCTCAATTTATACATCAAATTTAGATTTTTAAAAAAATATAATTTATGAATTTATCCTCATCTGTTAGTTTAATTATCTTTATTTATGGTGGCCCTAAAACTGTGTCGCAAATATTAATTCATCTATTGTTATTCACAGACAATAGCCACATTTTTTATTGTCAACGAATTGTTTACAGTCACAATTTATCAGCTTTTAATAATTATTTGTCTATAAAAAAATGTCAGTTTTTTTTCTTGTCATTTTAAATTATTATGATGACCACCAGCCTGAAAGTCATTTTTTTGATCGCAAAGCACATTTTGGAGGCGGTATAGCTCTTCCCTTCCTCAACCATAGAAGAAGAAGACAGATATAAACTTGCCCTAGCACCTGAGCATCCCGCCATCTTGGCGTCTTCCTCATTGCCCTCGACATCTTTCGTCGAAGAGAATGGGTGTAATGTTCATGCAGAATAACATTGGATTTTATATTTATAGACTAAAAATTAGCCGAATGCGCAGCGCTAGTCACGAGAAGTAGACGATCTTCAAAATAAAGTGTCAGTGAAGCTTCCCATTTTCAAAGTAAAAGCAGGTATAAAAAATTGCACCTTATAACAATAATTGTTGACTAATCACCTACCCAAAAAAATAATCAGTGACTTATCTACTACTAAATTAATCGTTAGTGATATTTCTAATCAAAAGAGTGCAAAATTTATTGCTAATTAATTCTTTATAATACAGTTAAAGCATGTTAAAATATATGTATCAAATTTGTGACACTGGATATAAAAGGTGCTTTTTTCATGCTTGATAATATTTTTGCATCTTTAGCTAATATTTTAAACAAAACATTTCTAAATCATCCAACAGATCATAGTTGGATAGAAAAATATTTCAAATTTTTATTGTAAATGTCATGAAAGGGGTTGAAAAACATCTTAATTAAGATAATTTCTTTGAGGTAGTAGTGG
Organism: Oryzias melastigma; assembly: GCF_002922805.2. Classification (NCBI taxonomy): domain Eukaryota; kingdom Metazoa; phylum Chordata; class Actinopteri; order Beloniformes; family Adrianichthyidae; genus Oryzias; species Oryzias melastigma. Next base: position 17,676,825 of record NC_050534.1, on the reverse strand, counting down.
GCTTTA
>NC_050534.1:17671970-17675746 GCF_002922805.2 Oryzias melastigma | reverse complement strand
TAATTGTTGACTAATCACCTACCCAAAAAAATAATCAGTGACTTATCTACTACTAAATTAATCGTTAGTGATATTTCTAATCAAAAGAATGCAAAATTTATTGCTAATTAATTCTTTATAATACAGTTAAAGCATGTTAAAATCTATGTATCAAATGTGTGACATTGGATATAAAAGGTGCTTTTTTCATGCTTGATAATATTTTTGCATCTTTAGCTAATATTTTAAACAAAACATTTCTAACTCATCCAACAGATCATAGTTGGATAGAAAAATATTTCAAATTTTTATTGTTAATGTCATGAAAGGGGTTGAAAAACATCTTAATTAAAAAAAAAAAAGATAATTTCTTTGAGGTAGAAGTGAGCTTTACAGTAGTGGTATCTTTCTCTCTCACACGATCCGATACATGATCCACGAATCCATACATAATATTCAACTAGATTCTTTTACCAAAAACGCTCACATCTGGCATTTAATGAGAAAAAATGTGTTCAGGGATTGACTTGGAAGAAGAAAGCTTATGATTGGACGTATTTGCATCGCATGTTGATAAAAAGACAAAGATTATAGAAAGAAAACAGAAAAAAAAACACAGTTTGACAGAAATCGATTCTGATTGATTTTATACCTTTTAACTAACATAATCTTGTTCATATCTGTGGTTTTTAAGCAAAACTGCAGTTGCTCGATCAATTTTCCTAATATCTTTTACATCCCTACTTTAAGATTTCCCGCTCAGCGTCTCCATTTCTTAAGGAGCAGAGCAGTAATGTGTGCAGCTAATGATTTTCACAGCACCGCTTTCTTCCATGCTTTGTTAAGAGCGGGTGGCACTTGTCCTGTCGGATGGGTGGAATACTGAAAGGCCGGGCGCCCGCGGCCTGTTTGTTTCATTAAGCTCAAAAATGAGTCGTTCACAAAGGAAAGCTTTTGGCTCGCCTCTCTGCGGCAGCTGGCACGCTCTCAAGAATCACATCGGCACAGAGATGTCTGGAAGACGGAGAGAGGGAAGAAAATCCCCCGACAGCCCCAACGCTTTTGGAGAATAAAGACTTCTGTTGATTGTTTGATTACAAGAACGGTATTAATTAGCGCTGCGGAACAGCCAGAGGAGACGTCTCTCATGGTAATATTTTGTTAAGCCACATTCATTTTTGATTACAGCATTGTACTGATGATGCTGGAGTTTTGTGGATACAAAAAGAACATTTTTTTTCTAAGCGGTGCCAAAAATTCTAAGCATCTGTACTTAGCGGTCAATCCGTGCTGATGGATCATTTTTGTGAAAAAATGGCTTAAATCTAACGTGTTGTTTGGCTGCTGAGCTAAATCCTGATTAAAGGACACAAACTCAGATCATAATTCTGGACCGCCTTAAATACTGACATAATTTTATGAGCTCATTTCCTACTACATAACTGCGGTACTTAAATTAAAATGTGTCATTGATCCTAGAAGGGATATTAAAAGACTTGCATATAAATACGGCTGTCGGAGCAAAAGCTTGTGTGATATTACAGCTCCTGATTAAAGTGTCTTAACACACGTTCACACTGAGCTGTTTGGTGTGAAAACCTGAAAAAGTGTACTTGAACTCTGATGAAGAAGGCAAACTTAGATCAAACTGTTTTCAGAGTCAGTATTCTGTTTATAGACAAGTATACGGGAAACCAGTCATTCTAAAGAGTTTGAAATGGGCGGAGCTTATGTGGGCCTAACTTTACTCCGCCCACATCAATGTCATTCTTAAAAAATAGACCGTTGGGTTAAAAACAAAACAAAATTGAGTCGGTTTATTGATCCACCCACCAAAGAAATACACTCGTAAAAATGCACAAATATTAGGTTTTTAGGAATAAAAATGGCTGACATAAAAATGACCCTTTTACAGTTGATTAAATAGAAAAAAAAAATTGAAACCAGGATGAACGAGTTTAATTTAAGTCCTAAAGTTGGACTTTAACTCATTGTAAATTTGATCCACTTTTAAATCCAGCCTCTAGTGGTCTAAAAAGGAACTGTAAGATTTTTACTTCTGGGTTTGTAAATAAAACTTGTTACAGTTTAGCAAGACTGTAAACACAATAAAGAGGAAGAGACATGTACGGCACAAAAAGGAAACCTAAGGACAAATCTGAAAGAACGGTAATCTAGAAAAATGCACAAATGAGTTTTAGTCAAAAAAAATGGTCATCATAAAATGAACCTCCTATAATTATGTAGGTGGGAAATAAATCAATTAACTGACAGATTTTTTAAACTTTCATTTTAGTTATTAAATTCAACTTTGTAATATAAAACTGATTGGGAAATGTCCTCCTTTTACAACCAGCTTCTAGTGGTGACATAAGGAACTGCAATAATTAATAATTAATAATAACTTAAGTGAAATATTTACATAATTAAAAAGAAAATTAAGGGCAAATCTGACAAAGTACGTCCCTAGAAAATGCACAAATATACGTTTTATTAATATAAAAATGACCCTCATGCAGTTGATGTAGATAGCAATTACATCGAATAAAAAAACAACAGATTTAAACTAGACAGTAGTTTATTTCTATTTTAATTTTAATAGTTTTTTATAATAGAACTCAATAGAAAACTGCCTTCTTTTGAAACCAGCCTCTAGTGGCCATATAAGGAACTACAGCAATTCATCATTTTTGGTTTGTTTAAAAGCTTAGCAACAGTGTATATGAAATACTGTTGAGTAAAGCACAGAGAGGAAGTGACATGTTTACGTCATAAAAGAGAAAATGAAGGACAAATCTGAAGAAACGTCAGTCTAGAAGAAGGTTGAAAATTTGACAACCTTGTAAAAAAGAAAAAAAAAAGTTGTTATATGATCGTTTGATACTCTTTGTTCTTTTTTAAGATTTTAAATCTTGGTCAGTGATTTCATTTAAAGCAACATTTTAGATTAGATTTATTTCAAAACAGAACACACTGAACAAAACAAACTAATAAAATAATAATAAAATGTAAACATTTCTCCAATGTCGTTCACAGTTTGGTCAGATTGATGACTTTTTCTAACTTCCAAAACAAGCTGAGGTCTCGTTTGTCGGTTTAGGTTAGCCGTTATTATTTTCTCTGGTGGAGCAGCCGACTAACTATTTAAAAGTTGGTTCTGCAGCAGAATGTGCTGTTTGGTCGCCTGGCAACGGCCGAGGCGCCGACCTGAAATGCAGTGTGGGAGGTGATTGAAGCAGGTTCATGTTTGAGGAGCACAACTACAAGAAAACAATAATTAACACGAATGAACAAAGACAGGTGTAAAAATGTGCTAAAATTAAATTAAATTAGCCTGTTAACTGTTTTTTTTTCATTAAAAAATGTACAGTAAAGTGTAATTTAGGCAGGTAGAAGTCTTTTTGGCTCTCTTTGCTGCAACAACAGCAAATACACCTTTGGTTCCTCAGCGTTCCTGCATCTTTTAGCTCATTAAGTTTTAACACAAGAAGTGTCTTAAAGATTTTTTCCTCCTCTGGTTTCCAGCCTAAGCTGATGGTTACAGCTTCGTTTGGCATCGAGCCTGGCAGGAGAGTGGAGTACACCCCTCTGGTGAAGAAGGCCCTGGAGATGAGCAGTCACAAGCCCTCCAAAGTCCTCATCTACAACCGGCCTAACATGGTAGGAAGCACGCACCAATCTCTAGTTTAACTAATCCCAGTGGATGAAGTTCATTTATTAAGGATTCAATGAGCTCATTTCCATCATTTTGCTGCATTCAGGTTTTTTTTTTTTCTCAAATGTGCTGTAACATTTGA
>NC_050534.1:17665083-17671878 GCF_002922805.2 Oryzias melastigma | reverse complement strand
TAAAATAATAATAAAATGTAAACATTTCTCCCATGTCGTTCACAGTTTGGTCAAATTGATGACTTTTTCTAACTTCCAAAACAAGCTCAGGTCTCGTTTGCCGGTTTAGGTTAGCCGTTATTATTTTCTCTGGTGGAGCAGCCGACTAACTATTGAAAAGTTGGTTCTGCAGCAGAATGTGCTGTTTGGTAGCCTGGCAACGGCCGAGGCGCCGACCTGAAATGCAGTGTGGGAGGCGATTAAAGCAGGTTCATGTTTGAGCAGCACAACTACAAGAAGACAATAATTAACACGAATGAACAAAGACAGGTGTAAAAATGTGCTAAAATTAAATTAAATTATTTTTTTTTCATTAAAAAATGTACAATAAAATGTAATTTAGGCAGGTAGAAGTCTTTTTGGCTCTCTTTGCTGCAACAACAGCAAATACACCTTTGGTTCCTCAGCGTTCCTGCATCTTTTAGCTCATTAAGTTTTAACACAAGAAGTGTCTTAAAGATTTTTTCCTCCTCTGGTTTCCAGCCTAAGCTGATGGTTACAGCTTCGTTTGGCATCGAGCCTGGCAGGAGAGTGGAGTACACCCCTCTGGTGAAGAAGGCCCTGGAGATGAGCAGTCACAAGCCCTCCAAAGTCCTCATCTACAACCGGCCTAACATGGTAGGAAGCACGCACCAGTCTGTGTTTTCTCTAGTTTAACTGCTAATCCCAGTGAATGAAGTTCGTTTATTAAGGATTCAATGAGCTCATTTCCATCATTTTGCTGCATTCAGGTTTTTTTTTTTTCAAATGTGCTGTAACATTTGAAAAAAAAAGTAAAGATTCTTTTTTGAGGATGGAGGTTTGTATCTATATCTTTGCTGGGAATTAAAGGTCAAAAAAATCCTTTAGGTCTTCTCCTCTCCCTTAAGTTTAATTAGTCAGCGGAAAGTAAACAAACCCCTTCTGCCGTTCCAATAATTAAAAACTTTTTCTGCTGCCTCAAAATGCAGCATCTGCATCTTATTTGTTATGCCGGACAATTAAGAGTCTAAAATGATAAGAAAAATAAATAAAAATATTCAGGAGAAAAGCTGTTTCTTTGCTTCTTAGCAAAAAACAGACATTTTTTGGCCCCAATCAGCATTTTTATCCAACATTATTAAAAGATGTTTAAAAAAATTCCACCTGAAAACTATGGAGGGATGTTATTGCAAACAACAGTCAAAGTTTTGAGATCAAAATGTTTTAATTTTATAAGATACATTTTAAGTGTTAAGAATAAAACTTCATAAATTGCAAATGAAAATATTAAATATATTTTTTTCTTTAAAAAAATATGCAATTTAGAACATTTTGATCTCACAACTTCAAATTTTAACACATTCCCATTTTTAATTTGAACACAGCAGATTCAGGAACTTCCTTAACGGGGGTTCTTGATGTTCACACTCGAGTGTTCACATTGGACAAGCAGGGAGGGGCTTCTTCTTCTTTAGCTACTGTCCACCACCTACAATTGGAAGATGGTTGTGGTGAAATGCCAAAGCAGCTGTTTGTAGTTGAGAACAAATGGTTGATGGGAAAATGGCAAAAACAAATATTTATTAAACTTAGAAGGAGATGTATTGTCTGATATTTTTTATCTAAAAAAATAAAAGTATGGAGACCCATCTTCAACATTCTCTGTTTGTGTTTTTCCGGTTTCAGGAGAAAGTGTTCCTGAGTCCAGAACTGAGCTTAGACTGGGATGAAGAGATGGCGTCAGCTCGGCCACATGACTGCGTGTCTCTGCCCTCTAATCATCCTCTGTACGTTCTCTACACATCTGGCACCACTGGAACTCCAAAGGTATCAGAATGTTTGTGTGTTATATATGTTGAATGTTACAGATAATTTATCCAGAGAAAAGCCTTTTTGATTGCATTAGTAAAAAGTTTGATCTGTCCAAAGTTGCACTGAGATGATCCTGTTTGGGATCTTTTATTTTGAAAAGATTTATTTGAGCTTCTGTCAAACATTAAAAAATAAATAAATCCCATTTCGAGAGAGGCTAGGTTCTTTTTATATTTTTGCTTTTGTTAGTGCCAAAAATAGACATAATTCATATTTATAATTCATATTTAAGTTCATAAATGCAAATCCAAATTTCTTAAACACTAAAGTAAGACTATACGGCTCCCTCTAGGTTTTGATCAGTAGAAAACAAACCCAAATGGCTTTTTTGCTGTTAAAGGTTGCTGACCTCTGAGCTAACATAATGCTAAAATATTAGCTAAACTCCAAAATACCCTAAAGAGTTTAAAAAAAGGTTATTTTGACCAAAAAAAGCCAAGATAATGCTAAAATATTAGCTTAACTCTAAATTTGCCTAAAGAACCTCAAAAATGCTAATTTTGTCAAAACAGCTAGCATAATGCTAAAATATTAGCTAATCTCCAAAGTAGCCTAAAAAACTGGGAAAAAATCTCAGTTTGCCAAAACTAAATTACAAAAATAAATAAATAAATAAATAAATAGTATTTGCTCACCGTTTTAGTTTTAACGTTGTCTCTAGCTGAAAGTCTGCGGAAGTTCATAAGTTTCCAAGTGTTCAAAGTCTTTGAAGGATTTGAGGGATTTGATCAATTTCTCAGTCATTTCCTACGGGACATATTTTGCTCAATATTTCCAAAACTATAAAGCTTACAAATACCAAAATTACAAGCAGTAACGTCCAAGAGTTCATTTATAGTAACAAATAAATCAGTGAAAAGCAGCTGTTTCCTCCCAACCAAGGATCCAAACACCTCAGATAAGAAGTCTTCCTTTGAACCAGGAGCAATTTTCCTGGAGGCTCAATCAAACTGACTTCCTCCCAATAACATATCTCTGCTTTTGACAGATCTTTAATGACTTTTTAAACCATCTCGACCTCTGTTGTTGCCAAACTGTAACTTTTTGAACAACTTTTAGACTGTAGCTTAAAGAAATGTTCCCCCTGCATTATTAGCAAATGAAATCCTGACATTGATGTATGTTAGAGTAGCTGTTATTTAGAAAACGTAATTCAATCCCTCTTTAAACTCTGCTCAGCTGAGCGGCACTGATATTATTAAACCTGCTCGCTTTGAGGAGAACCTGTCAGAAGTCTCATGTTTCCTTATCTCCTCCTCCTCCTCCAGGGTCTTGTGCGAGATACCGCGGGCTACGCTGTAATGCTGAAATGGACCATGTCAAATATTTATGGACTCAAACCTGGAGATGTAAGCCGATTGAGCATCCCCGTCGGAGTTATTGCTTTTTGCTAGAACAAAGGGACTCGGCGGAGGGAGACATGGCTCCCAGTCAGTCACTTGATTACTGTTGAAAAGTCAGAATTTATATTTACCTTTGCTAAAATATTGGATTTGCATTTATAGTGCTTTCAAGCAGGTTATTCCATGATTCGGAGCATGCTTATGTCATTTAAGGACGATGTTGGTGTCATATTTTTTCCTATTTATTAAAGTATATTGCATACATATATTCATTTGATGCAGACTTGGTGGGCAGCTTCAGATCTGGGCTGGGTGGTCGGCCACTCGTATATCTGCTATGCTCCTTTGCTCCACGGCAACAGCACCATCCTGTATGAGGTACGTCCAACCTGACAGTAAAATAAGTTTGTTGCTACGTACACACCAGGCATTAGACATGAGCTCAAGAATGTAGGTTCTGATACTAGTGCATGTACTCACAGTTGGAAGAGGCTTTTTGAAGCGGAAATTTCACCAATCTTGCTTCCGATATATGATAGACTTGGACCAGATCCGAATTGCTTCCCTATCCTTACATTTAAGAAAAAATCTACTATGTTAGCGCTCGGAACATACATGACATCGGTTTTATAGCTTTAAAAAGTCGTGCAAAAGCACCACTACAGCTTCAAATGCCCCTACAATTGAAGCAAACTCAGTAGCTGGCAGCATTTTATATTCTTTAATTTATTTTATTGCAATCGTATTCATCTTTTATGTTTTTTTCTTAACTTCTTTTTGTAGTTTTATGCTGTTTTTACATTTTTGTTCTTAATTTGTCTAATTTAAGCTTTCTTTTGTCTTACTTTAATAGTAAAGCACTCTGGTACCCTGAAGGGTTTGTAAAGTTCTTTATAAATAAAGCTTCATTCATTCAATAGGGGGTCGCCGGAACGGTAGGGAGGGAATCAATTCAGCAATATATCGCGATATTTCATTTGGCGATACTGGTATCGATCTCAGACGATATTTAATTAATCATTTATCAGAAAACATAGTTCAGTGTCGTACTTTTTTGTTCCACTTAAACCCCCGACTGCTCAGGACAGCACAATGACCAGCTCTACACCAAAACAACAACCGTTTAAAAGTACTGGAGAAGCTACATTTAGCCATGTTGAAAATTAATACTTTATTTTGTCAATCATACTTTAAGAACCATATTGATTAAGACATATTCAGTCTATACTATTTTTCTTATATTGAAAAATATTTCAAAATCAGATAATACTGACAGTTCCTTCAAAAACGAATATATCTTAATTTACAGTAAAACCCCATGAATTTGTGAGTAAAAGTAGCTTGTATACGAGATACAGATGTAGGGCATAATGCTGTGATCGTTAAATAAAATTAATTTTACAATTTTATTACAATAAAAGTCATATTAATATTAAGGTAGAGTTTTAGTTCTAAAAAAAAAGTAAAAAATTGTTCTGGTGCAGTCTTGGAATGTATCACGATAAATATCGTTATCATGAGACACATATAGTGATACATATTGCATCGCCAAATACACACCCCTTGAAGGGAGTATTTAATGTCCTATTTCTCTGTATTTACATTCTTATCCTTAAAAATTCTGACATATGAGGAATTTAATCCACTTTTTTAATCACTCTTTCTTGCTAGTGTTGGGCTTGACTTTTTGGCATACTGCCTGTCTGTCTCCAGGCTTTTCCTCTTTAATCTGAGCAGCACACGTTCATACATATTTATCTGAAGCAAAAGTTGGAGCCAGGGCGTGCTGCTGTTACTGCAGCTGCTGTTTAGCATTTTTATTTATTATGTCTCGCAGCTGGCTTGGACTGCATGGACCGCTCTGTTTTCGCAATTCTGTTTTCTTACTGCGCATTTGAGCGAAAGTTTCGCTTCTGTAACATACTCAAACACTTGCACACACCTAGGATCCGGTGAAAAAGAATTTGGACCTATTGAACTGAAATCAAAAAAGATGACATCACAGTAAAGTCGTCAAAAAACGAGTGGCGCCAAAATCTCTAATAGGGCTCAAAATGAAATAGTTGAAAATCGAGTAACAGAACTAATAAAAACAAAAATTTAAAATTATTAAGTGACCCACAGCTTGGTGGCCAATATGTCAAAAGTGTAACAATTTTGACCAAAAAGTCCTTTTTTTTTTTTTTCTTGAATTTTTACACATCAAGCTAAAACCACAACCAAGTTTTGCTGACCTTTGACCTCCAGAAGAGGTTTCCATCTTGAATTAAAAAACTTTAGTAACAGCTACAAATTTAAACTCCTCCTAGAGATTTAAATCTATTTTCACATAACTCTTCAAGCATCACGGAGAAACTATTTGGGGGAAAAATGGTTTTTATTTAAGTTTATAGATTCTATACGCTGTTAGCGTGGCGAGCTAGCAAAGGCGACAGTTCCCTGTTGCCTCCACATTTTTTAACGAAATATTGTGAAATTTTAATACATGAATCCTTGGCTCAAGCTGAACAAAACTATATGACATTTGATATGAATATATAAAAAATGTAGGTGTGGTTAACAAAAAATCTCAGTTGCTATGGAAATTCAAAAGTTTACTTTTGCCAATTCTGCTAAAAACCACTTAGATCTGTTCATCACCCCCAGACAAAGAAAAAATGATATGGTTGCTATGGAGATAAAACCAACAGAAAAGCTGCCATTTTGAAAACAGTTTTTTTTTTCATGACTTTGTCACATGCTACTATGATCAGAGAGTGAGGGGCAGCGAAACAGTCTTTACTTTAAAATGGTGCTTTTTGGGATAGGTCTGTGTTAGGTCACTTCCTCATTGTTTACTGGCTCTGTTTGCTCACTATTTGTTGCTGTTTTCTTTGTGTGCATCTTGTGTAAATGTTGCCCTACCAGCATCCGCCTCCTATATTCTCCCTTCAAGGCGGGAATTCTTTGTACTTGCTTGAGTGACGGCGCCCGAGCGCCTCTGCATGTTACATGCTGAACAGCTGTTGGTGTGATCGCAGGGAAAGCCCGTGGGGACTCCAGACCCCGGAGCATTCTTCCGTGTCCTGTCGGAACACGGGGCCTCCTCCATGTTCACAGCCCCCACCGCCATCCGGGCCATCCGCCAGCAAGACCCCCACGCCGCGTATGGGAAAAAATATGCCCTGGACAGGTAGACAAACTAAGAGCCCGTCTTTGTACTGCAGTGTGCTGTTTTACCGTAGCTCTACATTGGTATAGTAATGTGAATCACAAGTTTAGTTTTGCACAAATATTTACAAAACATGTAAAATATAATTTTTGTAAACATATTTTTATTTTTGGTTTATTTTCCTATATATATTTAAATACAGTATATATATGTATATACAGGAAAGTTTTATATATATGTATATATGCAGTGTATATATATATGTATATACAGAAAAGTTATATATATATATACACAGTATATATATATATATATATACAGTGTATATATATGTATATACAAGAAAGTTTTATATATACGGTATGTATATATGCAGTGTATATATATATGTATATACAGAAAAGTTATATATATATATACACAGTATAT
>NC_050534.1:17619282-17665030 GCF_002922805.2 Oryzias melastigma | reverse complement strand
TATATATACAGTGTATATATATATGTATATACAGGAAAGTTATACATATCTACAATGTGTATATATATATATATATATATATATATATATATCAAAAATGTTTATATTTTTAACTATCATTCTTGTATGTTATAGTGGCCCCTCGCTATCGTGGTTCACCTTTTGGTGTTTCGCAGATTTTTTTTAATGAATTTGACCTGCGTTTTTCTAACAGTACAGTGTTCTGCGTCCTGATTGGCTGAAGACTTTGTCAACAATCTTCTCCGTGCTGTCTCCTGTACAGATTGTGTTCAGTTTGACAAACTCACATAAACTTTGATCACGATCAGATCTTTGTTTCCATTCTAAGATATTAGAATTATTTTTCTACAAAGGCTTAAACTTTGAGTTTAAACCAAAGTGGGAAAATGTTTGTCTGAGAACAGTCTTTAACGTGAGTAGAGAGGAAATATTTAAAAAACAAAATTGACTAATTCACAGACTTCATCTATCGTGGGTTATGTTAATCCTGCAATAAACGAGGGAGCACTGTGTTGGAAATCTAATCGACCTTTTCAGTTTCAAAACAATTTTCTAGTAAATGTATTCATTTTCTGCACCACCACCTCCTGTTTACAAAATAAGCCATGCTGCTGTGTGGAAAAGAAAATGTTTTTCCTGTTTCTGCTGTGTTGGGAAAAAATAGGTTTTAGAAATCAATGAATGCTAAAAAGCTGTAAATAAAGCAATTTTTGAACGTTTTTATTCTTGGACACTTTAAATTAGTTGATTTTTAGTATCATTCTTGGAAGATGAATTTCAGTACAAGGTATAGAAAATATGGAAAACCCACAAATTTCAAATTTAAAGCTTTTGGATAAAATAATCGTTTTCTTCTCCATTTGTCTTGATTAGATTTAGTTTTATTTAAACCCTTTATTTAAACGGCTTCTTAAGCTCAATTCATAACAGATTTTTTTGTGAATTGTTGTGTTTTAGCTTTTGTTTTGGGGGTTTCTTTGACTCTAAAAATACTTTTTTTTCCCCTAAAAAAGCTGATTGCCGTCTGCTCCCATAGTTACATGTTCTTCTTCGGGAAGATGGGCTTTAAAGTATTTTGAAAATGGAAGAAGAGCCAGGCTTGTGACAATCCGCAGTTCTTGTCCGTTATTTACTAAATCTTTAGTGTTTAAATTTGTGCGGACAAGAGATTTTATTCTGTAAATTTGAAAGTTATTTAAAAATAAAAACATTAGAATTTGAACAATTAAGTGTTGGGTCTCAAATATTATGCATGATAAAATCATAAGCCATAAATACCAATAAAATATTAACAATTTAGGTTTTTACTTTTATTTTGCCATTTTTGGCTAATTTACCACTGAAATAGTAAAAAGGAAAACAGGAAGAAAATTGATTTCTTCAAATTTTGAAAATGAAAAGATAATCTTAAGTTAAAACTCTAAAAGATCTCAATCAGAATTCAGGTTTTGTAGCTTATAAACCTGAGTATAATCTGTTCTATGTCATAAAGATAAGTGCTAAAACTGTGAGATAATCTATGAGATCTGTGGATCCTGATTTTCACAGAACACGGCGTATCAACGGTGAAACATCTCACGACTGTTAGTCTGTCCAGTCGCTCGCTAGTTTCTGACCATCTGCTGAGTCGCAGCTCCAAACTTCAGTCCGTCTCCATCAAGATAGTTGGCAAGCAACAGCAGAGCCGTTTGGCACCATTCAGTCAAATCTGGCAGTTTTTTTTTGGTTTTCTTCTCAAATGAATGTTTTCTGTAAGTTAAATACAAGCGTTTTTACGGATTTATTTGTGTCCCAGACATGCTGCAATGGTAATTGTGTTTGAAGGAATCAAATATGAGCGGTTTGTCGTTTCTACTGATCAGCAGTATGAGAATGCCTCCTAGCCCACAATCATAAAGCAATTCTGTCTGCCGCTGACCTCTGACCTCAGTAAATCATTCAGCGACTCTGCCATTCGCTGAATACTCGCTTGTTTGCAACACAGAACGCACAGCGACTTTCTAAACTTTGCTCCTGCAGATGGAGGGAATTTTTCTGCATGTTTTAACCAAAAAGCTTGTTTTCTCAGTTTGTCCCCCTAGTGTGAGGCGTTCGCTTTAAACGAGAGCTGTGACCTTGAAGGAAGCAGATTACTGGATTTCCCTTCAGGTCAATACAAACCTTCACAGTTATCACAGGAAGGATGCTCTCAAAGGGTAGTTTATTCGTTTGGTGTTTTTACTTTTGGATGTAATCTATTCTTCTTAGCATTAGCCAAGGAAAGTTTATTTGTATCAAGTCAATTCAAAGTTTTTTACACTACAAAAACATTTTAAAACATGCAAAAGAAATATTAAAGGGATGGTCGTTGAAATAAAAATGTAAAGGGAGTTAAAAAGAAATTAACTTAACTTTTAAATAATAAAAGTAATCAAATGCTGCTAAGAAAAGGTAGGTTTTTAACCTGGATTTAGAAAGACATGATTAAAGATTTAAAGTCTAGGATTATAATAGAACAAAAAGAGCTCAAATCAGAACCTGTAACAACTTCAATGTATTTTTTTTTACTTAAATTTGGCTTTCAGCATTGTTAAAATGCCAAATCTGCATCATTTCTAGGTGAAATTTGTCACTAATTTGCCCAGGTCTCCCTTGAAAAAGAGATGGAATCTCAATGGGATTTCCTGGTAAAATAAAAGCTAGATAAAAATAAATAAATAAATATTTTGCCACTTTTGCCCATCGATTTCAAGCCCTTGCAGCCCTCTGAAGGTAGTTCTCCTGTGCTTAAAAAGTAGAGCTTAACGTTATAGTTTTTGCTTTATTAGTTTTTGTAAGTTTTACTTCCTAAAGAAGAAAGTAAAACTGCCGTGATCCAATTTTAGCGCTGAGTGGAACTCCTTAACACACTTTTTACGTGATTATATACTATTGTTTTGCTCAGCTGGCCTATTTTGAGAGATAAGATCTATTTTTAGCTCCTTTTTGTCCTTTTGATCCCAATGATGTGTTCAAGTTCGAGTAATAAAACATTATCGTCATTGGTGTCAAGTTTAGCACTTGGAATAGAAACAAAATCCTTATCTGAGGCAATAAAGACGTTATAAAGAAGACTTTATGGCTACTTAAAAAAAAATCTTAGGAATAAATATGACTTAATCTGTTTTTCAAAGTAAAAGCCCAGTAAATATGAACGTTTAACAAAGACTATTTATGAATTCATTATGTTCTGATGATGAAAAGTTGGATGGTTTATAAAAAAATAATTTTTTCTCACAGGAAAAATACTTAAATTTAATGCATTCCGGACTACATTTCCCAATCTGGTGAGCATTGATGCTCACTGGTTCATCCCAGAGACTTCTGGGAATTTTCTAGGCCCCTGGATTTTAAAATTGTAGATTTGGACACACCAAACAAATGGGAAATCCTCTCTTTAGTGCGGTAAGTAGTGAAGGAATTCGGACAAACCTATTTTGAATTCATTATTATGTTTTAAATGTACAGCCAGGAGAAACATCAAGTATACTTTTCCTTTGGTTCTGTCATCCATACTCTACATTTGTAAAATTTAACTGTGTGCTGTTTTTTATGAAAAATCCATCTAAATTTTGTGTTAAAAGCATTGACTGTATACAGAACTGAACTCAGTGAACCCCCCCGGTGTGTCAAACAGGAAGTTCCAGCTGAAGCCAAAATCCTATTGACTTCTGTAGAGAAATAAACAGCTATTACTGAATCTGTAACTGTTCTTGCTGTATTTGTTTATTTTTTTAACAAGTCTTTGATAATTCTCATTTTTCATGGAAGTTGTAAACTATTCAGTCAGATGCCTCAATAAAAGTAGGTGGAGCCTACGAAGCGTTTGACAGATTCATTGTAGCCCGCTTTCAAGTCTTATGGGTGTGGACTCCCAACAAGCTCACAGCTGATTGGATCGCATAGTTACCATGGAAACAATGACTCAGACCAATTTGGACCAATCACTATTTTGGCGCCAAAATGGGGACTGAAGGGACTTTATTTGGTTGGAGCCAGAAGTAAACCATTTTCTATGGGTGACATCACTCTCACTTGGTCCAGTTCTCTGAAACTACCATCAAATATCCCAAAATGCCATTGTGCTGCAACCTAAATGCAAGTTTTTCAGCAAATTCGGCAAGTGGCCTTTGTAATCGAGAGGCGGCAGTCGCATTTTTACATGCACACATGCGATGGCCGTGGAGGTTTTAAGAAAAAGTAAAAAAATAAAAATAAAAATTGACATCAGCCAGTGGCCGCCCGGGAACATTTGGAGGTTGTGTGGTGGCAGGAAGGCAGCAGCGTAATAACTGATTAATAGGACGATCTCAAAGGTCTTAAAGGTCGTCAGACTGCCACCCTCCAGCCACCCCCCTGCAACCGTGCTGCCGCCTCACTGCCACCATCCAGTTGTTAGACATCAATCTGGTGATCCCGACCACCGTGGGTCTAAATGGGGAGGCGGCATTGATGCTGCACAAAAGTCATTGTGGCGTTTGCCTATAGACGAGATGATGCCAAGAAGAATGCGTAGAAGAAAGAACATTGTGCTTTCTTGGGAGACACGTAGGCGATATGTAGCGGCCCAGCTGTCGCCCGATTTTGCAATGACCTCATTCCCGCCTGAATGACGGCCATTGTCACATTCATGACCGCTCCAGAGATATTCAAAAAAATCTTGGAGATTCTGCCGATTCCTTCCCATCGCTTGGT
Source organism: Oryzias melastigma (assembly GCF_002922805.2). Classification (NCBI taxonomy): domain Eukaryota; kingdom Metazoa; phylum Chordata; class Actinopteri; order Beloniformes; family Adrianichthyidae; genus Oryzias; species Oryzias melastigma. The sequence goes on along the minus strand of NC_050534.1, from coordinate 17,660,296 downwards.
GGCAGTTTTATTTGGGATTGTAGTATAATACAGTTAATGGTTAGAAGCCAAAGCTTGTCAAGAGAAACTGTATAGAGCATTTCAAACTCTTAATTGAATTGATTTTACACTTTAAAAATGAGAACATCAAACATAACTCCATTCAATAGTGAGTTCAGAGGGTTTTTGGACACAGCTCACCTGCTCTCCGTTCAGTTTATTGTCAAAGTTGTTTCTCTGGATGCTCTAATAGCTCCTTTTAGTGAGATTGAGTCATATTAGTGTTTGTTGGTGAGTGTAAAATCCTAGCGATATAGTTTGGTTGCAAAGCTGTCTACAGAGACTGCATGTTGAGTCTCACTCATAAACTAGCCGCAGGAACTGTACAGCTTAATGCTTTTAGCTTCACAATAAAAGCTGGCGTCTTCAGCTTGATTCACTCGTGTTCCACTGGGTCTGTCATGCTGATAAGTAGCCCCATTATTGGTCCAATCGAAAAACCTTGTTTTTATTTCAAAAAGTATATTTTTCTCTTTTATTATCAGTGCTTTTAGTAAAGGTCAAAAATCCCCTTTAACTTTTCTTTATTCTCTGTCACAATATGAACTATGTTTTACTTTTATCCTCATTATTTTATTTAATTTTCCTTTGCAAGTAACCGACTTTAAAACAAAAAAAAGATTTTCTTTAGTCTTTTTTTATCCTTGAGGCAGCATATTGACTCTAACTCGTACTGACTTTTTGCACAGGCTATCAGTTTGGTAAGCAGCCAAAACATTTGTCCTCTCAATTGAGTTGCTGGAATTCAAGCATTTCCTTTGAACTCGGCAGACAAGAACTGAGGAGAATCTTAGATCTCCTTGAATGACTGGAAGTGTGGCAGGCATTGACGTTCATTCGTATTGTATTGAGTTCTGGAAACATTCATTTGTCTAATCTGACTTGTTTCATTAAAGCTGAAGTCCTATCAGTTGTTACACACCAGTGTGTGTTTAAAATGTGTTCTCTGCATTTGACTTGTGTCCAGTGGAAGCGGTGGGCTAAAGTCATGGCCACAATCAGGAAATAGTCATTATTATCTAAAGTCTTTGTCACGACTCTTATAGATAGGAGCTGTCTGCAGGTGAAAAACCTTTACAGAGCCTGCACTCCCTTTAACATTTAGCCACTCCTCTCTATAACCCTCCACAGGAACCAGCAACGAAAAAAACTTACAGCACCTATTAGGGTCAACCCAATGAGATACATAGGCTAGAGTTGCTATGCTATCTTGTTACAAATGAAAAAATGGACGCCATATTGGATATGTCAAGATGCCTGTTTACTGTTTGGCTACAATTTAACTAACAGAGCTGGAAAAACAAGAATGTGAGTTTCACAAGTAAATTATTACTGTCGGCTAATAAAGGAGAACTTATAGAAAACATCAGTAGGAAGATCTGAGTTTACTCTCTAAAGTGAACGTTTAGGCTAATCTTGTAGGTCAGGGATGTAAAACTCAATCACAAAGGGGCCCAAAATCCAAAACACACCTTTGATCGAATCAAATAGGATAAACATTTATTAAACACTCTAAAACTAAATTTTTAAAACTTTAAAACCGTAACATTTTATCATAATTATGAACTAGATATATAGCATTACCTGTGATAATGTTAGTGTGAATGCTGTAAGCTGAATTTGGCTGCTGAAGATGCTAAAATTGATAGCTTAAAACACTGAAGCTGATACCCAGTTAAAATAGCAGCTAAAATATTAGCTAAATGCCAAATTAGCCTAAAAACTAAAAAAAAAGAAAACTTAGGTTAGCCAAAACAGCTAGCATGTAGCTGAAAAAATAACAGAACTTCAAAATACCCTAAAAAACAGAAAAATGCCTAAATTAGCCAAAACGGCTAGCGTGTAATTATTAGCTTAACTCCAAAACAGCCTAAAAAACTGAAAAAGAAAGGCCTAAATTAGCCAAAAACACCAAGCATGTAGCTGAAATATTAGCTAAACTCCAAAACAGCCTAAAAAACTAACAAAAACAAAAAATCATAAGTTAGCCAAAACAGCTAGCATTTAAATATTAGCTAAACCTTAAAATAGCCTCAAAAATTGTAGTAAATGCCAAATACTCCAAAAAGCTAGCAGAATGCCAATTTTTAAAACGTTAAAACCATAACTCTTTAGCATATCTATGAATAATAAAAAGGCAGGAATATTATTCCAGAACATATCAACCTTGAATTATTTTTTTAATATTTTACTCTCCATAAAAATATATTTGGTCAAAATTACACAAGTTATTAATAAGCACAAGATAACATCGGGCCATTAATAACAATTAAATAAAATGATCTGGAGGGCCGAATAGAATTAAAATGTGTTCATAAGCTTGACGCCCCCAGACTCGTGAGGGAGGAGCTACCGCCTAATGTTTTTAGCCTGATCGCTACATGGAGCTGTATGTGTGTGAGGCAGCTTTAAGGCAGAAAAAAATAGTCAGAAAATTAGTTGATAGTTTTTTTGTTGATTTGTGTAAATGAGTGTTCCTTAAAATTTGTCTTTTCATCTGCAAACAATGTAGTGAGACCAAGAAACAATTTAAAAAGACTTTTAAATATGTAAAATACAGGGTTTTGGACTGGTGAACAGACGTTTTTCTATGACATTTATGGCATTTTCGCCTTTTGTGAGAGTGGAGGTGATTATATTCAAAGGTATACCTTCACTCCCCTGAGAAGTCTGACCATATCCTAGAGGCAGGCCCATTGTCAAGGCAGCAGACAGATATTTTAGGTGAAAAATGGTTCACATTGTGGATTAAAAAAAAAAAAATCTAAAGGATGCTTCAGTTAAAGCTGGAGGTGCTAAGGGCAAATTGGATGTGGTTCAAAACTTTTCCCTTCAGAACTCACTCAGGTATTGAAGACTTTTCTTGCTGAAGTTCACACAATTTCTTCGGGTTTTTGCTAAAATGTCCAAAAAAGTTTCTAAAAAGCCACAAAAAAAGGAAAGAACAGTTGGTTTGAATGAATTCAGAGTTGCTCTCATAGAGATCAAGATAATCTATCAAACCTCAGATATTTGCATACATGAGTACTGTAGATCATCTTTGAGTATCTCCAACAATCAGAAAGTTAGTTGGAGATACTTTATGTAGTCGACTCCATGAAATGAAAGATTCTTCCAGATAAAGATGCTTCAAATCGGATTAAACTGTGACTGAGACGTGCTCTGTTTCATTGCAGGCTGCAGTCGTTGTTTCTAGCAGGAGAGCGGTGCGACGTGGAGACTCTGGAGTGGGCAAAGAAGAGCTTTGGGGTTCCTGTCCTGGATCACTGGTGGCAGACTGGTAGGTAGAGGAACCAGTTATTAAACTAATCTTACATGTTTGCCACGAGAAAAAACAAAATTGTAAATTGTAAATATGAACACTTCTCTTCAAAGGTTCACTTAGAAATGTTCCTATTTTTGAAAGAAAAGCACCCTTTTTTCAATGAAGATGACTCAAAATTAATCAGAAATACATGAAAAATTGATGATTCTAGCTGCAGATGTCTGGTTTTTGGTGCATTATCCACATAGGTGACTAGAGGCCCATTTACAGCAATTATCACTCCAGTGTTCTAATGGTACAATCTGATTGTGTCAGAGGGCTAACAGGTGATTAGAGATCCCCTGTGAGAACAGTTTTGCTGGTTAGAGAAGCTATTAAACTGACCTTCCTTTCAATATCTGGAGCATCACATTTGTGGGGTCAATTAACCCTTGTGCTATCTGAGATGTATTGACAGTGGGGTCATCTGGACCCCACAACTTTTTTTTTTCCCCAATGATTTTTGATATTCACTGGTGTCCATGGCAGACATGAAATCTTATTAAATGTCGCATACCGGAGCAAAGTCACCTTTTTTCTGCGATTCAAGTTGATCGCGTCAATGATTAAAAAGTATCTCCAGTCGTTCAAATGTAAACACTGGAGCTGAAGCTGGGATGTAAATGTGTCCATAGTTTAACGAATCTGAACACTTTGGCTTTTTTGCCCCATTTTATTCTCATCTTGAACACTAAACTGTTTATTCACATTATTAATTTTATTTTTAGTAACATTACAATTCTGAAATCTTGTTGATTTTTTGCTTCCGCCTCGCGATGTGTGGGCGCCATCTTGTCTGCAACCAGGTCCATCTCCATTTTTTTGACACAGACAGCCTGAAAAAAAGAAAAAAAAAAGGGCAGTTGTGGCTTTAGTTAGATTTTTACTTAAGCTTCTCAAAACCTCAAGACACTGAGCTAAAAAAATGTTTGGGTTTCTGAAGTTTATAGATTTTAAATTAAATTTAAATAAGTTGATTATCACTTGAGAGGAATCTAAAACTACAGTGTCGGTGTTTGCTCAAGCTTAAAGTACAACTAAAGTCTTTTTACTTCCGACCATTTAAATTCTTAATTCACAAAGATGGTTATATAAGAATCTTGACTGGATCTTTAATTGAGTTTACATGTAGAGTCCCTTCTGAGAACCATCAAATGTCTCTAAGAAAGAGCAAAGAACACAGAAATGTCATGAAATTTAACATTTCTTTTCCAGAATATGAACATGTAATTCACGAATGAATCCAAACTCATACTGTAGTCTTAATTATATAGATTCTTCCTTCCAACACGACTGAAATGATTTGTGGGTAATCAGGCGGAATGAATTTCTTCTGCTTAAAAATTCCATTATCACATCCAATATTTCAGGTCCGGGGTTACACTGTTGCACATTAAACGAATGTCATCTTAACAGAGGGTGAGTCATGAAAATCATTTTAATTGCTTGGCCTTTCAAAGCACAGTAACTCACTTTGGTGGGTTGAATTCGAGAGGGGGAGAGGGTACTTCTCCTTCTCTGTGTGGCAGTTGACTTGTTATGGATGCTGGCGGCCGGGGGATTTGATCGTTTAATTGTAATTCTAGGGTTGCGGCCCCTCCGACGCCTTTTTCTTTTCTCGGACCCCCTTTCCAATTGATTCTTAAGTGAAAGTATTTTGATTTGTAATGGAGTCTGGTTGGTGTGCCATCATGCTAATGTCATGCCCTCTCCACTACCTCCCTCGGTTTGATTGGTTCTGAACCATGAAAATGTGTCCTCTCGTGCAACGCTTCGTCTTTTTTTATTTTATTTTTTTCTAGCAGCCTGCAGAGGTGAAGGATCAATGCTGTGTGAGATATCTGTGTTAAATATGAAATCAATAATCTTGTTGGGTTGCTGTAAACCCATCGACCTCCAACGTTTGTTCAGTCATTGTAGCTGAGATGTGAGAGCAGATTAGCCCACTCGGATGATTCAGGATCAATCGGGTCGTATTCGGCTCAATTCTACGATATCACGGAAAGGAGGTTTATTTAATTGGTCTCTTGAGCTTCTGTTGATGGAGTCCTGACCTCTTGATAGAGATAGACGAGATACAAAGACCAAACTCCAGTGAGGAGCCTTGTGGGACATATTAAAAATATTATTACATATTAAAAATTAGGTAAAGGTTGCCTTGTGAGTTGGGTACCATTTAGATTGCATCCAGTGCCAAACTGGTACTTTTGAAGTACTCCCCGGGAGACACCCTTTAGAGGTCGCCAGCCTGTCACAGAGCCCATGGAGCTGGAACGATCGCACCTGCAACGCTAGCTAGCCGCCTGGTGGACAGCGTGGCGGGCTAGCGCGCTCTGCTCCCTGGATTGCTGGTCTCTGGACGGTAGTCCTTGCTAGCTTTGCTGGAGTCTGGGAAGCAGAGCTCGCTATGCTAGCTCTCTGGGAGCTGGTTGTGGCGATTGGCTGCAGAAAAGCGGGAGACAGAGAGCCACAGTGGGTGGCGTTGTAGCAGGCGCAATCGCTCTACCTCCACGGGCTCATGAAGTTTGTTTTATTTTCATCAAGACAATAATAACGGGTTAATAGTCAAGCAGAGCCACAGACGGACAGAAGTAACGTTTAAACGCCCATCAGGAGTGAAGTACACCGGACCGGGAGAGACTCTGAATGATCTGGTGAACCCAGACATGGCGACATGCTCGCCGGCGTCGCTGTAGAGCTCTCCAAAACATATAAACTCAAGCTACTCACTCAACATCATCCATGTTTTCTATGATTCTATGTTGCTCTGCGACTGAGGCATCAAGGCGTAAATAAAAAAAAAAGGCGGCAGACGTGAATTTGACCTGCGAATCACTTCCAGTGTGAACGCACCATTTTATCAGGTCAGTGAAATCAAACCTTTTGCTGTGAAGTTGAGCCAAACTTTCTCTCACTTTGTTTTTGACAGTTTGACTGAAGCTCCGCCCACTCTCATGGCCCCACCTAATGTCATATAAGCCCGCCCACAATCACTGGAAAGGTTAAATGATTTGGTAGAATTATACAGCAAAACTCAAAAGGATAAAAGTGATCAACAAATACCAGTAGTACCATAGATGTCGATTGCTTTGGTCACCATCACTATTTCCGAGTTATTTTGATTTAATTCTGGAGATGTTCTTTCTGATAAAGAAGTAACAGCAGAATCAGAACTTCAGTGAAAACATGACGAATTGAGGATTTGAGATATGTAGGCGTTAGGGGAAAAATTGGAGATCATTTGGTAAGAAAGTGTTAGGAAAATATTTAACGGAATAATACCTGAAAGATGTAGGAAAAAACGCTTTGATGGTGATGGGATGCCTCCTCATTTCAGACGTCTTGGACACAAAGCTGGGAATGCTTTGGGCTTTTGAGGGGGAGGAATAGTGAATATTTTATCAAAAGAATGTTTAAGTTTAGCTTAAAGTCGTAAAAATGATGTCTAATCCTTTTCTTTGTGCTGTTTTCAGTGTTGGAGAAACATTTTAATTTCCCTGGAGACGCGTTTTGATCCCGGTGGCTTGTTTTCTCTTCATAAAATAAAATCCTGTCACCCTCTCCGCCTTTTAGACACCAGGTGGTTTATTAAACCGGAGAAAAAAACTCGTTTTGATTTCTCTCTCGACGTGGCAGACCCACCGGGTTCCGCATCCCCTGCTAACCTCTTCAACTGGCAGCAGGAAGCCGGAGCTGCAGCCCAAAATATGTCTGTTCTGGTGGAATGGATCCGCTCCCGTCTCACCTGCTTTCTCTTTACGTCTGAGAAGCTGCTTGACTTCAAATAGTCGTGGAAAGCTGCTGCTGTGCTGCCAGAAACATACATTTTTAAACAGGCATCAGTTCTGTTTTTTTAGAAATGGTTTTATAGGTTTGAGGAGGAGAAACCGTAAAAATAGCTTCTCAGTTTTCTATTTTGTAGAGTTCAAGCACAGCTCTTGGTGCTTGAACTGTTATTTGGGTGGTCTTGTCTTCATGATAACTTTGAAGTCTGCATTTTATTAAATTGTCTTTCAAATGTTTGTATTCTGTGAGACTATAAAGCCACAAATTACAGAATAAATTTGGGGGAAAATGAGAATTTGTATTCTAAATTTGGGATGATTTTTGTCATGAAAATGAGTAAAACCATAATCATCATTAGATTTGACTATTTTACTGGTTTTATAAATGCAGTTTTTTGGTCAGTTTTAATGGTCAATAATGTTGTATGTAAACTTTTTCATTCTGCTTCAGCTTTTGTCGTCGTGTTCCAGCTTTTTGTCATTAAGCTTCAGCTTTTGTTGTCAGGTTGTAGCTTTTGTCGCTGTGGTTCAGCTTTTGTCGTCATGTTGTATCTTTTTGTCATTAAGCTTCACCTTTTGTCATCGTGCTTTAGCTTTTGTCGTTGTACTTCAGTTTTTGTTGTCATGCTTCAGCTTTTGTCATCGTGCTTCAGCTTTTGTTGTCATGCTTCAGCTTTTGTCATTGTGCTTCAGCTTGTTGTTGTGCTTCAGCTTTTTTCTTCAAGTTGTGGCTGTCTTTGTCGTGTTCCAGCTTTTGTCATCGTGCTTCAGCTTTTGTTGTCATGCTTCACCTTTTGTCATCGTGCTTCAGCTCTTGTTGTCATGCTTCATCTTTTGTCATCGTGCTTCAGCTTTTGTTGTCACGCTTCACCTTTTGTCATCGTGCTTCAGCTTTTGTTGTCATGCTTCACCTTTTGTCATCGTGCTTCAGCTCTTGTTGTCATGCTTCAACTTTTGTCATCGTGCTTCAGCTTTTTTTGTCACGCTTCACCTTTTGTCATCGTGCTTCAGCTCTTGTTGTCATGCTTCATCTTTTGTCATCGTGCTTCAGCTTTTGTTGTCACGCTTCACCTTTTGTCATTGTGCTTCAGCTTTTGTTGTCATGCTTCAACTTTTGTCATTCTGCTTTAGCTTTCGTCGTTGTGCTTCCGCTTTTGTTGTCATGCTTCAGCTTTTGTCGTCGCGCTTCAGCGTTTGTCGTCATGTTGTGTCTTTTACATTTATATGTCGGTCACCGTACCAGTTAATAAACAGTTATTAAATGAGGAATGAAACTTTATAAATCATAAACATAAAGTTAAGAAGTCATTGAAACTCAATAATTTTAGTTTATTAATGATTTGTTAACTAGCTGTAACGGATAATCATTATAGTGTTGTTACCAATTCTTCAAATTAAATATGATGAAAATTCCAGCAAAAAGGATGAATATTATTTCAGATGTTGCTTTAACCTTTTTATTCCTTTTTTTATCGTTAAATCGCGTATAAAACATTGTAACCATGTCGATGTTGGTGTGTTTTTCTTAAGCTTAGGGCCTTTAAATGTTTTATTTCACCAAAGGAGATTAAAACCAAAGTTAAATTAAACATTTTCAGCTGAAGCACCACCTTTTTGTTGGCTTTTATAAACAAACACTTATTTTTTCTGTCTTTAAACCCCAAACTACACTCTGCATTCTAACTTAAAGCTACTACAGTATTAGGAAAGATTTATTTCCAGGGTATTTTGTGCAAAAATATCTATGCTTCAACAGTTTATTTTAAAGAGGATTTAATCGCTGACTAAAAAAAAAAAAAAAAACGGTTTCAGATAAATGCAGCCATTGTGAATACTGTGATCCTCCAAAGGTGTTATTCTACAGCCTTTTCAAGTATCAGACGAACAGCTTGTTACTGGATAGAGTTGCACTCAGGAGAAAACGCTCTTGGCGTTTGCAGAATGACCTCGTGTTCTGATGCGTGCTGAACTCAACACAAACCTATATAGGAGTCTTGTCCCTCGTCTCCCAACTCCAGCCGGAGAGACGAACACCGCCTCATTGGAAATCAGTTTAAAGACTCAATTTGTCTTCACTGTGCAACACAGCCGAGCCCTGAAGCTCCCCCCGTGTGCAGACGGGAATCTCTACTGAATATGGAGAATGCAAAATTTCCTTCAACAGCTGCTGATTCCTGCATAAAACTCTGCTCATGCAGAAACATTGAAATGAACTCTTAAAAGATACATTATTTTGTTGCACTTGAGTGTTATTAGTTGTTAAAATGAGTTTTTTGACCCTTTGATACTGGAGTTTTAGCTCCAGGCTTGACATTTTTCAAATAACCGAAGCTCTTTGACCATTTATGCAATTCTTGTATATCAGACTGGAAAAGTCAGTCCTGAACCTTGTGTTTGGTCTGTATTCAGAATGCCTGACAACTGAACATTTCCGTTTTGACCTAAAGCTTGTAAGATCTCTTCACTCATTGGCCAGGAATTATGAGGGCGGAGCAAAGCAATGAGAGAATTCCGGGAGTCTTTGTAATCCCTGTCGGTATAGTTCACGTTATCAGAATATCCATTTCGCTGATCAGTTTTGAACGACTGAGTCAACGTCTGGAACATTTTTTATTGCTACTTGCGTACGGTGGAGGCAGTGAGGAAACGTAGGCTAAGAAAGTACGCTGATAAGTGTTTATGACATATGGATTGTCAGGAAAACAGTGTGATAACGTTTTTTTTTTTAATTAAAACAAAATTGTCATGGGGGACTTAAAATTTTCATTTGAGCACATTTAGGTGTTATTTAATCTAATTTAGAATTGTTTTTTTGTTTGCAAGTTTTACATTTGCAGCAGTTTAGCTCTTCACCTATAGAAACGACTTTTAGCAATAATATTTCAATATATTTTGCAGAAAAAAAGTTATTTATGTAGTTTTATGTGAGTTTCACTTTGAAATAGCATATCTTTTCATTAATTCTTCAAATATTTATCACAAAATATTCAACACCACTTACGAGGCGGTTTTGTTTCTTAGACAGAGTTTTGTCTTCTCATGGTGTAACTTTTCACCCCAGCAGCTCCTCGGCTGCTGCAGAAAATAAGAAAGCCTGAAGGTTTGGTTCATTTATCCGTCTCTCCCGGAGGCTCCGTCTGCCTGGCAGTGAATCTCTGCTGACGAGGGAGAAGGTCTCGTAGAAGAGCTGGCTCCCTTTAGATTTGTGTGAGACCCTGACTGGAGAAATGAAAGGAGGTTAGCTTACCCAAAACAGCCAGTTTGTTTCAGTGGCGCCATAGAGGTGGTCACATGACACGCTGGAGGGAGAAGGTCACAACCTCAAATGTGGCGTTTTTCTTTCAGTTTTCCTTCACTTGGAACAAAAATACAGTTTTTGGCCTCTTAATCTTTGCTGGAATTATTTAATTGTACCAACAAGCTCGCAGAGCTGACTGTGATTAATTTGAGCGAGTCAGCATCACGTTTAGCTCGGTTGTTCTCGCTGATGATGATTACTTTCTTACACTCAGAATTGATGCTTGTTTTTCCCTCCGTGCCGCGGCCCCAATCATTTTCCCTCTCCCCCGTCACCTCCGGTGCTGATTCACTCTCGTTCATCAAAGAACAAAACAGACAAATTGCTCTTTTTAACCACCCTTTGATATTCCCTCCTTTACTTTTATCCTTTTGTTTGTGTGGCGCTTAAAAGATGGATGGAAACTCACTCACGTGCAACTGAGACAATTTATTCAGTTATGAAGCTCCGTAATAATCTGAGCTCTATTTTAAGACCCAAATGCCACTAGTAGGAGGGCTGACAGCGCCGAGGATGAAAGATGCTGATGTCACGGCTGTTGCCTAGCAACAGATGTGTGTTTCCAGCTGGCAGATTTTGGTTGCTCCACCAGTGAAGAGGTGAAAGAAGAACCTGAGGTGATGTTTCAGGTGTGAAGTCTTTATTTTGCTGTTTTTCATCCCCTCAGACGGTGATTGCCTTTGAGGCTTCGAGTCGTCTAGGAAAAGTTAACCTGACCCGCTAAAAGCAGCCATCTTCTATCGCAAATTGTAACATTTCTGGATTTGGCAGGACTGGCCTTCGTGCAATCTTCTCCTCTGAGAGGGTTTGCCAAGAGAAACTTCACACGTCTGTGAAACGGCTCTCTTCACAAAAATGGGCTTTTAAGCTTCAAGTATTCACTTACGGAAAACACAGACAAGGTTGCACAATGACCGGGGTCGCAGTGTTTCCCTCTAGACTTGAAGTAGTTTGACTCTGCAGCCGTTTAAGATGGACTAGGAGAGGAGATGGAGGTACTTGATGATGGAATTTTCTTCAACAGTCCTTAGACCATTTTCTTATTATGATACAGGTGAAAGGAGTGGAGGTGTGGACCCGAGTCACACGACTTAGACTCGCGTCAGACTTGAGTCATGAATTTTACTGCTTTAAGCTGGACTCAGACTTTAAGAGGAGTAACTAATGACTGGACTCTGACTTTAGCATCAGTAACTCGTGACTTGACTCTGACTTTCACATCGGTAACTCGTGACTTGACTCTGACTTTAACAGTTGTAACTCGGAACTGGCTCAGACTTTAATCTCAAGTAACTCATGACTTAACGCACACTTTAACATTGATAAACCGCGGCTTGACTCGGACTTTAACGTTAGTAATTTGTGACTCGACTCGGACTTTAACACCAGTAAGTCGTGACTCGACTCATACTTTAACAGCAGTAACTCATGACTTGACTAGGACTTTATTCTCAGTAACTTGTGACTTCACTCGGACTTTAACATCAGTAAATAGTAACTTAACTCGGACTTTAACAGCAGCAACTTGTGACTTGACTCTGACTTTAAGAGCAGTAACTCGTGACTTGACTAGAACTTTAACAGCTGTAACTTGTGGCTGGCATGGACTTTTACAGCGGTAATTTGTGACTTAAATCGGACTTTAATACCAGTAACTCATGACATAACTCTGACTTTAACATGAGTAACTCGTGACTTGACTTGAACTTTAACATCAGTAACTCGTGACTTGACTTGAACTTTAACATCAGTAACTCAAGAATTCAATTGAATTTTTAACAGCAGTAACCCGTGACTTGACTCTGACTTTAACAGCAGTGACTCGTGACTTGACTCTAACTTTAAAAGCAACAACTTGTGACTTGACTCTGACTTTAACAGCTCTAACTCGTGGCTGGCTCTGACTTTTACAGCGGTAATTTGTGACTTGAGTCGAACTTTAACAGTAACTCATGTCGTAACTCAGACTCTAACACGAGTAACTCGTGACTTGAGTTGAACTTTAACATCAGTATCTTAAGAATTGAATCGACCTTTTAACAGCAGCAGTAACTCGTGACTTGACTCTGACATTTACATCAATAACTCATGACTGGACTGGGACTTTAGCAACAGTAACTCGTAAGTTAACACATACTTTAACATCGGTAACTTGTGACTTGATTCTGACTTTAACAACAGTAACTCTTGACTTGATTCACACATCTACATCAACAACTTGTGACTTGACTGGGACTTTAGCAACAGTAACTTGTAGGTTAACACAGATTTTAACATCGGTAACTCGTGACTTTGGAGTTTACCCCTCTGACTCGGTTTGACTTGCTATTTTCTCTAATATCTAAAGACTAGTAAATCTGTTGACAGAGACGTGCTGCGAGCTCTCTGTCTGTGTGTGATGTCGACACAACATCCTGTCAAATTAGGTCTGATCTAACTTGTGTTTGATCCGTCAACCAATCAAATTTCAATGAGACGGCCAATGTAGACAACCTGTCAATCAAAGCACCAGTTACCGTTTGCTAATATCATTACGTTCCAGTTTAAAAGTTCATGTAGATGAAAGGATTTATTCACAGAGACTTCATACGACTCTTGAAGTTACACAAAGAGCAATAAGTTTTTAGTTTTAGGAAAGCTGATGCTAACTTATGAGCTAAGTGGCTGCTAGCTGCAGTTAAATGAAACTGTGACCTCTGTTAGCATTGCTCTGTGTGGGCGTGCAGGCAGCATGCTCATCGTAATCCCAGCATGCACTGAGGTGATTTTGACTGGATCTGAACCACATCTGTGGAATGAGCTGGAACATTTGAACTACTATGGTCTTTATTTGCAGCTTCAGATTTCTAATGTGGGAGTTACATTTGGCAATCTCTCCAGCAGAGTTTTCTGTATCTTTGACTTTTAAGGCAAAACGTTTGTGGATTTCATTGGAAAGTTAAGGATTACATTTGTATGCACAAACAGTTTGAGAGCCGATAGGAGAGGCTTCTGGGTAATGGAATGAGGTTCGACTCAAAGTTAGATGAGCGCATTTGTGGGAAAATTCTCATCTCTGTTGCTCCTCTGTTTTCTGCAGATGACAGGAATAACCTTCCGCAGCTGCTAGAACACATTTACTGCCGAATCCTCTTGTTGTTTTCATCGTCTTTAAAGACCCACCCAAAAGAAAATTGTGTTTTAAACATGTTCTATGTTATATATAAAAGAATTTCAGATTCAAACTGCTTTTCTGAGTATTTCTATATTCAAATCGTGTTAGATCAGGAGTAGATTAAAAACCAGCGGTTTGAAAAAGCTCAGGCTGGTGTTGCAGTAATTGTAATGGGCGGGGCTTAAGTCTCCTTGCTCTGCTACAATTCTAAAGTATCCACTTGCAGACAAATAGATCCATTAGCGTCTTCCTTTTCCTCGTCTAAATTTTTTGTTAGCTAATGTTAGCCTGGCCTTGTGAGTAGGGCTGCCACGATTAGTCGACGAATCGACGACTAATCGTCTATTAAAATAGTCGCCGACTCATTTAATAGTTGATTAGTTGTTGCTTTATATTATAGGGAGTTAATGTAATGAAATGGAAAGTTATAATTGCATTATGCTAGCTATTTTGGATAACTTTGGATTCTTTCAATTTTTTTAGGCTATTTTCTAGTTTAGCTAATGTTTCAGCTACATGCTAGCTGTTTTAGCTAACTTAGGCTTTTTTCTGTTTTTTTGTATTTTGTAGTTCAACTAATGTTTCAGCTACATGCTAGCTGTTTTAGCTAACTTAGGCTTTTTTCAGTTTTTTAGACTATTTTGAAGGTTAGCTAATATTTTAGCTACATGCTAGCTGTTTTGGCTAATTTAGGCTTTTTTTCAGTTTTGTTTGGCTAATTTTGGTAATTTTTTTACCTAGCTATTAGCTTCAGCATCTTCAGCGGCCAAATTCAGCTTACAGCATTCACACTAGCATTTTCCCAGGTAATGCTATATATCTAGTTTTACTTAGTTTACATCCAGTTTTCCCATGACCCCGATTCGTCAACTAATCGGAAAAAATAATCGGTGATTAGTCAACTATTAAAATAATCATTTCTAGCAGCACTACTTGTGAGATGCTGTAAACTAGCAGGAGAGAGTCTAAACCAGAAGTGGGTAAACAACGGCCCAGGGGCCATATGTGGCCCCTTAAACTGCATAATCTGGCCCACCAAATGGGAATAAACGATTTTGATTATCCATATAAATGTTTTATTCTCCCTGTAGTTCAGATTGCCCTCTACAAATAAGTTTACCATAGTTATTCTGTATTAGTGTAGTGTTTAAAGTTTTTTTGTAATTGATTCATGTGTGATTTCCAAGTCAAACAGTCTTTTTTTCCAATCACTCCAACACCACATGAACGCAGCATTTCCCTGAAATTGATGGAATTGGCACTAAAATGAGAACAAACACGACCGTTTTGAAATAAAAACTCCAAAATGTTCTGTTTTTAAAGTAATTTTCAGTCAACATTTCTTTAATGTTTTTGTCCAGATCTCGTGTTATTTCTTTCTTTTTATGAGGTGAATGACCAAACGCACCACAAATCTGCTCCTGGTCCGGCCCTTCTGTCAAACTTTAGAAACCTTTGTGGCCCACGAGGACGAAAGTCAACTTCAATGGCAACAACCCAGAGAGGAATTTGTAATGAACTCCCACAGCTCTGCAGAAAATGTGTCTTAAAAAATGGACAGTTTTTAAAAATTGTGTCTAAAAACAGCATAATCATAATTAAAAGACCACTGGGAACGACTTTAATAGAAAACAAAAGTAGTTGGAGTGGGATGTTGACTTAAAATCGACATTTTCAGACACTAATTGCAGTTAGAAAAAGTGCTGCTAAACTCAATGGTTACTATTTTTAATGATTCCCTCTATTGTTTTTTTTTCATAAGACTGTATTGTGCAATTTAAATATTAAGACAGTTTATCCAAAATAGAATTCCTGCAAGAATTTTTAAAGCTTAGTTGCTTCAGCAACCAATTAAACTGAGGAATCCAGCGACATATTTCTAATTTTAACATTAAAAGTTGTTGTCCTGTTTTGTTTTTCTAAGAGAAACTAGTTTCTGTTTTGACAAAAGAATGAAACGTTGGTTTTTCCAACCATGATTTCTGGAATTTTTTGATAATTTTGCTGTAATATATTTTTCGGAAAAGCTTTTTGGTACATCAGCTTAAACAAAAAAACATAAATCTAAATAAGCTTTCAGTTTCAGTTTTCCATGTGGAAAGACTATGAACTCTCATTTAATAACATTTGCCTTTAAAGTCATGATAATTTCTTATTTTCGACAATTCTCTAATTTATTTGATAACATTTTTTTAGCAGAAAAAAGCTTCAAAGTAGAAAATCAACTCTGCTTTGTAGCAAATAAATATGAACTTTGTGGTATTTCTTTGCCTTTTCCAGAGTTTGCTTTGTTTGTTACCTATAATTTTGTTTGCTCCAGATCTGGTTGAAGATTTTTTTATGTGTCATATCTGCTGTTTTTTTTCACATATTCGTGAATAAGTAAATTTAAATCAAGGCAGATTTTTTTATTTGTATTTTAACCAGGTCATATTTCAGCCTCTATTTAAGAATTGTAAACAGTTTTCATCTTCATATTTAAAAAGGAAATATCATCTATACATGCAAACGTTTTTTATAGTGATAAATTCAAACACATCTGATGCAAGAAATCGACTTAAAAAAGTAAATTAATAGATTTTTCTTCAAATATTACCCAAATAATCACTTTTATAGAGAAGTTTAAATTTTTATTCCTAATTTGTTGATTCAGAAAATAAAGATACTTTAATTAGGAGAGTTGATAGAAACATTCTCAGCTCTGAACACTTTAGAAATCCTGTTTTTATGGTTCCCTCTTTCCTCCTGCGTCGGGTGAAATTACACTGTTGCAGCTTCATTTTCCCTCTCTTTGAAAATTCCCCCCTTTCAGACGCCGTCTGCTCTGATGTAATCATTTCATCAATATTTCCAATTATGCAGAAATATAGCACAGGACTTTTTCAGACGATGATATCCTTGAGTTTCTCCTTCTTTTTGTGCCGACGTCAGCCCTGACGGCAACATCAGCTCCTCAGCCGCCCTTCAGTCAACATTACCTGCCTGTCAGCTCAGCTCTGCAGACGGAGTGGAAAAAACAGGGTCATGCTGAGCGCCGCGAGGGCTGAGATTTCATCGATTTTCGGAAAAAGTGTCAGGCTTGAGGATTTGTGAGGAGAAAAGGCGGTCGAGATCAAAACTTTTATGAACTTCGGCTTTTTTTCATGCAGACTTCGGCTCTTCCCGGTTGCGTTTTCTACTCCTCCGTGTTTGTCATCCCACTATCCCTCCTTTCCTCAACCCATTCATCACTTTCACAACACATCTCGCTGGACAAACTCATGCTCAACAGGCCAGAGGAAGATTGATTTGCTTGTGTACCGAAGGAAAGAGACTGTGAAGGAGGCGGGGGGGTGTAATTGAAAAGGCAAAGGTTGGAAATGGAAGAGACTGAGATGCGTTCACTGTACACAAGTAAAAGAGACAAAGTGACACAGCTTGACTAATTAGCAAATTATATGTGTGTTCTTGACTGCAGCTCGCTTATATTATCCCAGATTTTGAGTCGCCAATTATCAAGACAGTAGGAGAGCAGATGTGGAAAGAGAATTTGATTAGAATATCATTCTCTAGAAATAGTTTTCACTGCTGTTGAGGAAATAAATATATATGTTAACACATCCAAAGGAAATAACTTGAAGGTCTCTTCATGATGTATTTGGGATGTCGGTGAGTGAATTATTTGCTCTGAATAGATGTCAGGAGTCTAACTAATGGTGTTCAGTAGGTATATTAGGGCTGGGTATCGGTTATAATATCCAGAAACAATTCGATTCGATTCACAAGAACCTCAATTGATTCGATTCTTTCGATTCTACAATTCAATTTTAAGTTTACAAATGTATACACATTTGTTTAAAATACATTAAAAATCTATTATTTAATTTCAATATATTTATATTATTCTGATCCAGTTCACATATTGTAAAAAGTATTAGTAAAATAATTAGATTGTTAATATCATAGATTCTCTAAAGGAGAAGTTCTAACTAAAATGTTCATTGGAAACATTGTTCTGCTTCTCCTGGAGGACGTTTCAGTTTGGCCACTAGGTGGCGATCGCGCTATAGAAGTACACTTTATTCAAGAAGAAGACGACAATATAAACAATGTTTTAGACCACAAATTGTTACTTTGAAAATAATCTCTTTAAAATAGTTTGGACAATTCATTCCTGTAAGTAAATAAAGATTATCATTTAGTCAGCAATGTATTTTTTTTTTTTGGTCAGCCGAGAGTTAGCATTAGCCATTCCAAGGGAAATTCTATTGAACGTTAGCATCAAGCTAGCGGACTTTAGCTTTGTGTGCTAAATCGATTGATATCTTTTGTGAATCGATTATTGATCTATTAAGCTTAAATCGATTCAAATTGATTTATCGATTTTTTTTTAACCCAACCCTAATCGTGATACTTAATTTGGCGATACTTTCAAATGCGATGAGGAAATATTTAATTATTTATGGGCATCCTTCAGCGTCTTACTTTAGCTTTATTTTTTTCTCATGTTAAAACATATTTTGTTGTGGAAATCAGAGAATGTTGATTTTAGGGATCGAATGATATGTTTTTTTTTCAAGGCCGATACAATACCGATACTTTTTAAAGTCTGGAGTCGATATTTAGGCCGATATTCTTTCTCAATATTTATTTTGGAAAAAAATAAAAAAGATACAATCTGCAACATTTGGGAAACCTGCAGTTGATATAATTTTTTTAATCAAAACAATCAACTGTCAAGCCGTCTACAATCTTATTGTAGCCACCTCTCATGCCACATACAGTTTTTCACATTTTTCAGCCCATATTCTCACTCAACTGACTATTAGAGTTCTAAGAATGTATACTCATCACTTCATGTATCAAAGTTAATGTGTGAATTCCCAAAAAACTTGACCAGACGGAGAAAAACTGAAGAAGAGAAAGTTGCCAGTTAGATACTTGAAAAGTAAATTAAATTTGAGAGAAAAATTGAAAGAAAATGTGGTGGGTTCAACGTTTCACGATCAATTTATCAATTGTATTATGGTTCTAAGATATTCTGTTTTTTTCTCCACTGCAGTTACTCTTTCCAAACTCTCGTCTAGGTTTCATTAAGAGCCCACACACGGCAGAGCAGTGCCGACAGCGCCGCAGGGGGCTGATTGCTCGCCAGCCGTCGCTCCACTCATGAACTCTTTCTACCGTCAGTCAGCGGCTGGGCCGAGCTAACACACCGAAACAGTGAGGGGAGGCTGTGAGATCTGTCTCAGCACCACGGTTCTGTTGTTGAGTTCAGGGGATGAAGCTGTGTGGTACAGCCCTGCAGGGCGGGCCGGCGGCCGGTCCGCGGGGACGGCCCGGAGCGATCACGACTAATAAAAAAGCCGTACTTTGAGTTTAACTCTCAAACGATGTGCTGAGAAAAGAGCCTAAAGGCACCAACAGTGATCCAGTCCATGATATCTTTACCTTAACTTATTATAGTTTCATTGAAGTCTTTGTGAATACTGAAAAACACAAAACCCGCGCACATTATGGAGATCTTCTATTCCAGATCCAAGAATCATTTAAACAGAGATGGGAGTAAAAGGTATTTTTTCATACCTACAGTTGTATGGGGTCAAATCAGGGTCAGCTTAAAGTCAATGAAAAACAGGATGTGAAAAAAGAATTTAAAAATTAAAAACCTTTAAACTAGAAAATACAAATTGAAAACTTGAAGGAATTATTGAAAAAATGAAATTAAACATTTGAAAAAATAATTTTGAAAACTTGGAATAAATATTGAAAATTTGAAAAAAAAAGTAAATGTAAAACTTAAATAAATAAAAAACTAAAACTGTTTGTTTTTTTGTTTCTCATTCTTTGCTTTCAATTCTCCGTTTTCAGTTTTAATTCTGATTTTTCGCTGCTGAGCTGATCATAATTTTACGTGGGGGCGGGGCTTTGAGCTCATTGGCTACTGAAAAATGCATCCCATAATTCCCAAAGAGGAAATGGTGATGTGATGTCTTTTCTGCTGCAGAATTAAGTTTAATTCAAGATTTATTTTTTGTTAATTTTCAATATTTCTTTCAAGTTTTCAATATTATTTTTTCAACTGATCACTTTTTTTTTCAAATTTACAATAATTTCTTCAATATATTTTTGAGTCTAAAGCTGCTTTCAAATTTTCTTCATTTTTCTTCAACCTTCCAATGCCTGTTTTCAAATTTTCAGTTTGTATTTTTGTTCACTTTAAGCTGATCCTGATTTGAACCTATACATTTGGCCTTTACTTACCACTTTCTGCTAAGACTTTTATTACTTTTATTGGCAGCATCCTAGAGATCAAGCAGTGTTTGGGATGTAACATTCCTAAAATAAATTATTTGGTTAAACAAGAAAGTTTAAGTTTTAATCTAAAGATTTTTTTTCCTGGTAGAATAAATATAAATTGAAATGAAAAAAAGAACCTTTGATTTAAAAAAAATGCATTCAAAGACATCTTGGCCCCATATAGAGTTTGTGGGATTTGATTACATGTTTCTCTTTGACCAGTGTTGATGGCAGAATTCTCAGTTACACCATTTATTATGATTAAAGTGAACCATTGACTCCCTACGACCTACATTTACATGTTTAGCTCATTTTGTTATACACAAATCATATATCAAACCGAAGCAACATTTCTTTTTCCTTTCAGCTTCTTCCTTCAGGCTTCCTCCATCTAACTCTGTCTACTCTAACACCAGCTAGCTTCATGTGTTCGTTCATTACATCTCGTCTGTACCTCCTTCTTTGACCAACAGTCGTCCAATTTCCACCAATGGTGACCAGCACTGATGGCGGTCGTTGGTCTTCGACTTATCCGGTCTGGATATCGTTGATCTAATTCTCATACTTGGTTTGGCAAAGATTTAACATCGATTGGCCTTTCTGACACAACCATCTGTTTTTATTTGGCAACAATAAACCGAAACGAAACTATAGCTCAAAAATGAAGGTTTGAACTGAATCTTGGGGAAAGTGGCTAATATAAGGCTACGGTTTATGAATACAACTGATGGGGAGGCCTCGGCGACACCTGATGTGGACTAACGCCGTCTGGAGACATTTACAGGCCAGTGACTCTGCCCTGTGGACGATTTTGTAATGGTGTCAGCCCCGTTAGTCACCTGACTGCCAACACATAACCTCCAAATGTGCCCGGGCGGCCACTGACTTAATCAACTTTTAGAGAAAAATCAGCCGTTCACCATAAAATCTGACGTTTCCTTAAAACCTCCACCACCTGTTGCTGAAAAACTTGCTTTTAGATCCCCTCGTAGGGACACTTTGGGATACCTGACCGTAGTCTAAACCAGTTTGTCCCATCTGGGGTAACAGAAGACCAAACCATAGATCAGGGACCACCGGTTTAAATGAAAGTGTCTGGCTTAAACAATATCTACACTATCGGAGGAAAACTTTAAAGTTTAAGTGACCCTCTTGTGAGAAGGGCTTATGCAAATATATTGGAGGGTTTGATGCAATTTGATTAGCTTGGAAAGGTCTTTGCTTCGTGTTTGATTTATTCCGGGGAAGTCGTGCCGCCCGTTCCGTCTCCTGCTCGGCTGTAAAATATGCTGTCTATTTTCATCTGAGCCTGAAGTCTACTGGCTGACTGTTAATCTCTGAGCGCAGACTCCTGCTGTAAACAGCAAGATTTAAACAGCACACTCATGCTGACACGGTCCAGTAGTTGTGTCGAAGTCCCATCGACATTCAGGAGGGATCCGAACGCAGCATCCTTCAGGGTTAGACTCCCCGACGCGCTGGAGCTGCTTCTTTATTCAAAGCGGTTTGAACGTTGCTACTATGATGACTATTGATAAAGTGTTTATTAGATCAATAAGCAATCAGTTTCAGAAAGTTCCTTTTCATTAAAAGTTCTCGAACTTGCTCAAACTGTTTGAGTCAAAGTGTTATTGATGACAAAAAAAATGTTTTCCATTAAATCAGTTTTGCTCTGAAGACTGGAGGCAGCACATTGCTTCCCGTCCTTAGTGAGGATTTAATGACAGAACATCTGTAACGTCACTGGACATGAAAACACATAGCTGAGCTCACCGTCCTCTAATGGGCTAAATTAGACCTCTGCAAGCTTCTAGAGGCCATTTGGGCTCATTCTTCACCGGCTGAAACCCAGCAGGAGTCATGAAACTCTACTACTAATAGATGGATAGGACTTTATTGATCCCTAGGGGCAATGAGATCGTGACAACAGCGTAGGAAGACACAAAGAACTTCTGATGTGCTAATAATTAGACTATTATGAAGGCGAAATAACATAAAATAAATAAAACCTACTATAAACAATCGTGTATATAGTGTAAAATATTACTACACAATGATCATGAAATGGAAAAGAGTAACACAAACTGATGTTTAAAGAAAGTGATTGGGTTACTTCCATGAAAGCTCCCTTCTGTCCAAACACACCTGATCCAGGTAATCAACAGGGTTTATGGAAAACCAGCAGGAGGTCTGTATTTGGACACCCCTAGACTAGACTTTACTGAAGTGTTCTTGTTCAGTTGGTCTAAACTTGTCAATATTGGAGTGAAATCACTAGGACTATGTTATGTTTTAGATTTGCAGTTTTATTTGAGTTGAACTTCTCAGTGAACAGAATTGACTAAATCCGAGTTGCATTTGACTTCCTGAAGTTTTCCGTAACTCTGGACTTATTATGGATTTCCCTAAATAACATCAGAACTTGAACTATCGGGCTGACATAGATCTCTGACTCACCATAAAGTCAGAAGAACTCTGACACAACCAGTCGCCATGCAGGTTCCATCCATGACTTCAGAATGTCATAAGGAATGTACTGTAGGTGTGTTTGCATGCTCAGTGCTGAGCTCTGAACACTAACCTTTCATTAATAGGAAGTGCTGCCACTTCCTCTTCAACATCTCCAACTCTCCTCCACCTTCAGCAGTTTGTGTCTTTGAAGTCAAAACTAGCTGCATACATTTAAAAAGTTTCCAACTGCCGGATAATATCCCTGCATCTTGTACTACTAGATTAATAAGCACCAAATCATTCAAATATTTTCTTTCCTCTTACAAATCTGCAGCTTCATCCTTCATGCTACATCTCAGGCGTACCTTCTGGAGAGGTTCTGCTGATCACGCCTCCTCTGTCAGGTGTGAACCACTTCCGTTGCCTTGGGTTTTTCTCCAGGTTTTAATTAGCGTCCCCCCACCTGCATGCTTGTCCTGCATGCAAAACGCTCTCCTGTCAGATTTGGCTGTTGCACGGTTCGGAGTGTAAAGGCTTCTTATTTTGGGGATAGAAAAATCCCTCACGATGAGCATGAGTCACCGAAGCCTGGAGTTTACACCGCATGCCTAAGGAGGGGAATGATGGATGCTCCGTATTCCTTTAGTTCTCCTCTGCTTGAAGATTCAAAGCACTCACACACACATTTCCTTCAGGAATGTGGCCCCTCATGACTTCTATCTAAGCCTGTAAGACAGGGGTCCCCAAACTTTTTCTTGTGAGGGCCACATAACTGTTTTCCTCTCTGATGGGGGGCCGGGGTCGGTTTGTAGGCCAACAGAAAAAGTCTAACAATCACAACCTAAACATAAACGGTTTTCCATAAAGCTGCACATAACCAAATTTTAAATAATTTATTTCTGTTATCTTCAAAGAAAAAAATAAGACTAACATATTTTGAAAACTAGATATATATCATTACCTGTGATAATGCTAGTGTGAATGCTATAAGCTGAATGCGGCTGCTAAAGATGCTAGTGCTGATAGCTGAGGATGCTGAAATCGATTACTAAAAATGCTGAAGCTGATAGCTGAAAACGCCCAAGCTGACAGCTTGCTAAAACATTAGCGAAATGACAAATTATTCTAGAAAACTGAAAAAATAAATTAGCCAAAACAGCTAGCATGTAGCTGAAATATTAGCTAAATTACAAATTATCCAAAAAACTGGTAAAATGTCTAATTTAGCCAAAACAGCTAGCATAAGGCTAAAATATTAGCTAAACCCAAAGTTAGACTATAAAAAAGAAAAAAGCCTAAATTAGCCAAAAAAGCTAGCATGTAGCTGAACTATAAAGCAAAATACCAAATGAGCAACTAAAAAACTGGTAAAATATCTTTTTTACCTAAAACAGCTAGCATGAAGCTAAAATATTAGCTAAGCTCCAAATTAGCCTAAAAGAGTTTAAAAATCCTAAACTAACCAAGAAAGCTAGCATGTAGCTGAACTTTAAGCTAAATGCC
This sequence comes from Oryzias melastigma, assembly GCF_002922805.2. Taxonomy (NCBI): domain Eukaryota; kingdom Metazoa; phylum Chordata; class Actinopteri; order Beloniformes; family Adrianichthyidae; genus Oryzias; species Oryzias melastigma. The sequence goes on along the minus strand of NC_050534.1, from coordinate 17,636,483 downwards.
AATTTATCCCCTAAAAAACTGGTAAAACGTCTATTTTAGCCAAAACAGCTAGCATAAAGCTAAAATATTAGCTAAGCTTCAAATTAGCCTAAAAAACTGAAAAAATCCTAAATTAGCAAAAACAGCTAGCATGTAGCTGAAATATTAGCTAAACTCCAACATAGCCTAGAAATCCTTAGTAACTGCCAAAACAGCTGAAAAAGCTAGCATAAAAAGAGCTGAATATTAGTTGAAATAGTTGAAGAGCTATGGACGTCCAAAAAACATAGAGAATAAAAATAATCATAATGTGGGTCTCGATCTGTGTTTCTGATAGTATGTGGGGGCTGGGCCAAATATGGAGGCGGGCCTGATCTGGCCCGTGGGCCGCAGTTCTGGGACCCCTGCTGGAGGCTACACTCACCTTTCACTTTATTACGTACTCTGTGGTAGTACTGTGTTGGACCCTGTTTTGGATTAAGTAACATCAAAGTACTGAAACATTCCTCAGAGAGTTTGGTCTATACTGATATGATAGCATCAGTTGCTGCTGATTCGTCATGTTCAAGAAACCAGTCTGAGAGGATTCCAGCTTGAAGTCGTGTGGAAGTAGCATCAGAGGATGGTACTCTGTGGTCATAAAGAGATGGACGGCAGCAATACTCAGGTAGGCTGTAGTGTTGGAACTAAGGTACACAAATGCCTCGTTTCCACTGAGCGGTCCGGATTGGACTGGACTTTTGAGTGTTTCGATTACAAAATGGACCCATTGGTCCCTCGTTGGTCGTAGGTCCATAGACAAATGGAATGGACCCTTTAGGGCGGAGCTTCTCTCATCACACGATGGCCTACTGGTTGTAACCAGTGGTTCTTTGAGTTGCCTTCTCCTATTTTCTCTTTTTCTGACCATTCTCTGTAAACCTCTAGAGATAGTTGTGGGTTTGTTTCTAAAATACTCATATCAGCCCATCTGACACCAACAATCACGTTCAGTCACTTCGGAAACTGATAGTCTTGAGCATGTCTACATGCATACATGCAACGAATTGCTGCAATGTGGTTGACTGATGAGAAATTTGCGTTAAAGAACAGGTAAGTGTCCAGTCAGTGTTTGGATTTTATGGCCCACAATCTACCCAGACTTCCTGTGATTGCCATCAACATATAGGACCAGATAGTATTGAATGAAATCGATGTGGGACATACGACTGACCGCATTTCTGATGCTCTTCTGTTACAGTGATAGAATCTATTTAGTGAGATGTACAGATTTCATGATGGAAGTGAGACTGAGATCAGATGGAGTTGAACACAGTAGACGTCAGCGGATGCCAGCATCTGTGTGATGTAATCTTCCCGCTGAGCTGGATTGATTCTGCTTTTGCTCTGCTGGGTGGGCGGGCAGGCCTGGCTGGTTTCCCCCCATAGTTCTGTGTAATTCTGTGAGAGGCAGCACAATGGACCTCCTTTATAAAGGCCACGCCGGCTATGAAATAGTTTCTGAGCCGTTGCATTGTGGGGGAAACCCGGAGCTGGTGTGGTTTCAGAGCAAACCCACAGCTGGATGAGAGGAGAATTTCAATGGATTTGTTTGTCTTTTCATCAGAAACCGGCTCTGCCATCACATCCTCCTTCATGGGTCTGGGAAGCTCGCTCACGCCCCCTGCAGGCCAGGCTGGGAAACCCGTTCCAGGCTACAACGGTAAATATGGAGCAGCTGCAGACAGAAATGTTTCATCAGTTCTAATATTTTGTGTATTTTCTTTTATTTATTTATTTTTTAGTGACAGTCATTGATGACCAAATGCAGGAGGTGAAGCCGAGAACTCTGGGAAATATTGTTGTGAGGTGAGTCACACAGCCAGCTTCCTCACTTTTAAAATGAATCATGGGAGATTTTTTCTTTTTTGGCACATTTTGGCATGTGTCACTGCATTTCAAATGTTTCATAACCTTTAAAGTATGGAGATAATATAGTCTCATTCCGTTTGTAACTCATACAATTTGTGCATCACTTTATGTATTTGCAATTATGTATTCACATGTATATAAACTACAAAATACAAAAAAAGGAAACAAAACTAAGTACGCATACAAATCTTTAAAAATTACACATAAATCGCTTCATACACACACAATAAAACTGCATTTATGCAAAAATCTGATGTGAGACTCTTCACATTTTGTGTGTAAATGATGCGTTTAAATGCTGCTGGGTCATCAGAGTTTTCTTATCAGATGCTTTGAACTTAGATTGTGAATAAAATCTGGTAAAAACTTGATATTTTTCCACTTTCTTAAACAGATATGTCTGATAATCAATATAAAAAAGTCTTAATATGTGTTTTTAAAACACCCCATGGTACAACCTACTGCATCAAAGTATTGACAGAATATATACTTTTGTTTTATTATTATTTTTTACTTATTTGATAAAATCCACACACTAATTTGCAATATAATTTTTCTCAAATGAGATATAGATAGGATCAGTTATGATCCATTGGGTGATCTGATAAGATTATGTTCACAATATTAGAAATATTGAGACATTTATTTACCCAAATCTCAAATTTTATCCACATTTTTTTAACTAAATTGTAAAGAATTGTCAACAAATTAGTAAGTTGTTAAAAAAATAAATAAAATAAAACTAGAAAAAGAAAATGACCTAAACTTTTCCCGCTAAAAGTGTTGTTGAGATTCTATGGAGGCAGCCATTTTGAAAATGACCTCTTGTGCCTCTAGTGGAATCATGATGAACTACAGGGAAGGAAGTTAACAGATGTCAAAATAAAAGTAGGCGATCTCTCGTCGAAAAGTCTGATTTTGTGTAGGCCACTTTCAAAGTGGTAGGGGTGTGGACCAACAGCAAGCTCTCTTTTGATTGGCCGGAGTGGTTTCCATGGAAACATGTACTCAGGCTAAGTCATTATCCCAGTTTACTTATAATCTCTGGCTAAATTCTACATCACCTACTCACTATACATGTTGACCATTTTCTAGTGCTGTCTAAATCTACTAATTACAAAATTGAGAGCAGTAGAAACTTCCCAGAAGTCTTTGGGAAAAACTAGCATGGATCGATGCTCACTAGTTTAGCAAATATCGACGACAATCCATTGCGGTCGAACAATTTTTGCGAACAAAGAAACGTGTTTAAATGTACTTCTTGAATAAACACACTTAAACACAATGACTTAATTTTCTAGAAGCAGAAAGCTCTGTCCAGTTCTCAAGTACAGTCAGTGGTTTGAACTGTACAATTTTCAGAAAGACATTGAGAACTGGTTTACAACAAACCCGTTTATTGTTGACAGTTTGGTTTGTTGTCGTCATATTGTGTGATGTGCTCCTCAGGCTGCCTTTACCTCCTGGAGCAGCGCTGTCGTTGTGGGAGAACAAGAGTCTGTTTAAGACACTCTACTTCTCCAAGTTCCCTGTAAGGAATAATAACCCATTCATTCTGACATATATATTATATATAACTGTGTATGTCTTCGGTTCAACGTTGCCCCCTGGTGGTGACATCTGGCATTGCTAAAACTGTTCATGTGTTTCTGAACCTCGAGGGATACTACGACACCATGGACGCAGGTTTCCTGGACGAAGACGGCTTCCTTTACATCATGTCCCGCTCTGATGATGTCATCAACGTGGCAGGTCACAGGTTATCGGCAGGAGCTCTGGAGGAGGTGAGCGGGCCGGCGCTGAAGACTCGGATGGAAACTGTTTTTCTGACTTGTGGATTTGTTGTTTGCAGTCGGTGCTGCTCCATTCTGCAGTGGGAGACTGTGCCGTGGTGGGTCTGGAGGACCCTCTGAAGGGTCACGTTCCTTTGGCGCTGTGTGTGCTTAAGAATGGTGAGGGGAGGGCGTCGCCCGCCGTTTATTCGTTATTATCTGATCTAAAATGGCGGTTTTGTCTCTCAGGCGTGCGGGACACTGAGGAGAAAGTGAAGACGGAGATCGTCAAGCTGGTGAGGGACACCGTGGGGCCGGTGGCGGCCTTTAAGAACGTTCTTTTTGTTCGAGGACTTCCGAAGACTCGCTCCGGGAAAATTCCCCGCTCCTCCTTATCCAATCTGGTCAACGGCAAACCGTACAAGGTAGAGCGGTTATCTTTGTTTCTGTTCTCTCTACGAGAGGAAGAACTACTTAGTTTTTCATGGGAGTGAATCAATGCTACTTGCATAATTTGAATAGAGACTACACCAGCTCTTCGCTATATCAGTCATGGATTTTCTTTTTAGATCAGAGTAATGTAGTTCTGTGTCCTGATTGGCTGTAGAGCAGCGGTCTGGAGCCTCATGAGACTCCTTAATCACGTTCTTTAGCTCTAAAGACAAATATTAATATTTAAATACATAATTAATTAGTATTTGTTTCTGTTTTTATTTTATTTTCATGAAAGTAACTTGTGTGTAAGCTGTGAAGCCCCGCCCCCCCCATAAAAATAGGATCAGCTCAGCAGCAAAAACTTAAAAAAACAACTGAAAGCAAAAAAAGGAAAAAATGTGAAAATACAAATACCCTTTTTTTGCATTTGGTAACAGTTTTAGGTTTACATTGTTCTTTTTATTTAATTTTTAAATTTAAACTTAATGTTTTTCAAAAAATATATATTTTTCAAGTTTACCATAATATTTATTTCTATAATTTGAGTTTACAATGTGTGCTTTTGAGTTTAAAGCTGTTGAAATTAGCATTTTATTTATTTTTAATATATATTTCAGCATTTTATTTTTATTTTTTTCAATTACATTAAAACTGTATTTATACATGTTAATTAATTATTTTATTTCAGTTTTTTTATGTTATGCATTTACTTCAATTTATTATTTTTTTACATCTTTTTTATTTATTTTCTTTTCTTTTTTCTTTGTTTTTTCCCAATATTTTTTATTTAATGTTTTCCAATATTTTATTTATTTATTCTTATTTCTATTCTTTTTTCCCTATTTAGTTTATTAATTTTGTATCTATTCTTTTTTCAATTTTATTATTTATTTCTATTTTTCCCCCTATTTTTTTTATTATTTATTTCTGGTTTTCATTTATTTTTTCATTATTTTTATTTCTATTTATTAATAACTTTTTTTGCTGTTTTATCAATTTATTTATTGTTTTGTCTATTCTTCATTTCATTTTTATTTTTTTCATTTCTATTTTTTCACCCAATTATATTTATTTCTTTTCATTTCAAATGTTCTATTATTTTCTATTTGATTTATTTTTGGTTGCAGTTAATTCCTGCCACCCAAAATAAATCAAAACCAAAAGGGTAAAAGAAAACTGTTTTTGAGTTCTGCAGGGTTAAAAAAAAAATGAAGGTGATTTAATTTATCACACATTATTTTTAGGCAGTAACTCCTACGATAAACAAAAAAACACTGTATTATTCATTTAAAATATATTTCACTTTTAGCAAAGCAAATAACTCTGTTTAGTCCAAAGTTTTTACCATTTCCAATAGTTGGTGCATTTGTGTCATTCTGCAGCGATCACATCTGATTCTGCAACAAAAGCATCATTTATGTCACTGTAAACATGACTGTCTACCGACATGTGGAATCAATCAGAGTTAAAGATGCACAAAGAGTCCATCCTGCAAATTTAGTTTGAGCTCCAGAAAAACAAACAAACTACAATACAGTGTTCCTTCATTTACTGCAGGAGTTCTAGAGCTCTAGAAATAACATGAGATAAACAAGATCGGCAAACTTTTTAAATTAACGTTTTAAGGCTGTAAAAGTCTCAAATTCTAGACAGTATGAGATATGTGACATGGAAGAGATTGATTGACATCAGATTACAGCCAATCACAACGCAGAATAAAAAAAAAAATAAAATTTCAATAAAAGAATCTGCAAAACAGAAAGGAGAACTGCTTACAGGAAGTAGTATTCTTTTCAAAATAAAATCCCTCATTTACTCCTTGAGGGAAAAACTCAGTTTTTCTGCATCGACTTTAATGACCAAAACTTTGAGAGAAAACATTTTGAATAAAGCTTTTATTTTCTTAAATATGAAACATTTTTTGATTGAAAAAGTTGAAATCTGTGTTTTTCTTCCCAGGTCACTCCAACCATTGAGGATCCAGACGTGTTCAAAGACATCGAGAGGCAAGTAGGTGAATTTCAGAGACGTTAGCCTGAAAGAGTTCAGGACTCCTTCACAAACGACAAATCGCTAAAAGTTTTTCCGTTTTTTATTGACAATGAAAAGTCGTTTGCTCACCACATATTTCTGACCAAAGTACAAGAAGAAGTAATAAATTAAAAAAAAACAAAAAAAATGATTTCTTGTTCGTGCAAAGTGAGGATGTAAAAACAAACGAAAGAGTTTTCCAGAGGAAATAACTGACAGACAGACGGCAGGACTGGAAAAAATGGAAGTCACCTCACTTCACCATGATCACACGTCACTATGAGCTACAGCCGTCCGCCGCTCAGTTACTTCCTGTTGGGGGTGGAGAAGGCCAGCGCGGCTGTAAGTGTACTTTGTGTCTCCCGACAGCTCCACAAACGACGACTTTAGTTTGTTCTCTGAGAGGACGTTTGTGCAACAGCGTTGTCCTTGGCTGCGTCGACTCCTCCTCTTTTTTTGTTTTTCTGTTTGATGAAAATGAAGTTTGATGTGCTTCGACGAGGCACCACTAGAGGGCACACCACACTAACCCAAATCATAAAAAAAATATCTGCAGGGAGGGGATATAGTTTAAAGAGCAGCATATATTCATCTATGGTCCACTAATGGGGCGTCGGGACTATTTTTGTTTTTTTTTTTGCACAAACTCTCTTTTTTTATACATTTATGTGTGTATATATTAAAAATGGCATATTTATATTAATTTACAGATAACCTACACACCTCCTGTAGAAGAAATACACAGTACATTATGCTTTGACAAGTTACTGTACATGTAAAAGGTAGAAATGGTGACGGGGGGGGGCAGCCTGCAGGACTGTTTAGCACCGGCGCCTGGTGCAGGGCGAGAGGGCGGGGCTTCTTGGCAGTGCATGTCATCAGATTGTTGTGATCCTCGGCGGGTCCGGCTCCCTCAGAACTGTAACTACACAGCAGAATACACAGAGTGTGAGTAGAGAGATTCTCTGTGGGGTGAGGGAGGTCCATTTGAATAGAATTCTGGTTCGGCCGTTTATAGGTGAAATCAAACAAGCCGTCGTTTCATAGGACATAGTTTCTGCAGGGCGGCGTTCACTACGAAATAAAAAAATTAAGGTGAAAACTCCCATTGAAGTCTATATAACAGGGCCCGGTCTGGTACTGGTTCGGTCAGCTATCGCGTTATCTTAGGTTACCAGGTTTGGGTACCAGTAACGGAACCCAAACTGGTTCCGGGTTAGGGTACTGAGTAATGGTACCAGACATGATACCTGACCAGACAAAGACACAGTCCGGGACCAAAACCAGTACCAGACGTGGTCTAGTACCAGGTTAGGGTACCCTGGTTTGGGTCCTGTACTGTGTCTGGTACTGGTTCGGGTCAGCCATCATCTTTTGTTAGGTTACCAGGTTAGGGTATCGGTAACGGAACCCAAACTCTAACCCTAACAGACACAATACCAGACGGGAAACCTGACCAGACAAAGACACAGTCCGGGACCAAAACCAGTACCAGACGTGGTCCAGTGGCAGGAGGTTCAGTAATAGAACCCCTGATACTGGCATGACGTCTGGTACTGGTTTGGGTCCTGTACTGTGTCTGGTACCGGTTTGGGTCAGCTATCGCATTCCTATGTTAGATTATCAGGTTTAGGTACTGGTAACGGAACCCAAACTCTAACCCTGCAACAGACAAGATACCAGATGCAGTACCGCACCCAACCTGGTACCAGAAGCAGTAGCCGACGTGTACTGGGCTTGGGTACCAGTACCAGATGTGGTATCAGTTCGAATCCAGGCCCAGTACACGTCTGGGCTACTGCTTCTGGTACCGGGTTATAGTACTGGTACTGGCTTAGGGTACCGGTACCACGTGTTTTGGTACCCTAACCCGGTACTGGACCACGTTTGGTATTGGTTTGGGTCCTGGACTGTCTCTTTGTCTGGTCAGGTATCACGTCTGGTACCATAACCCAGCACTAGTTTGGGTTCTGTTACCGGTACCTAAACCTGGTAACCTAACATGGTACCGAACTTAATAGCTGACCTGAACCGGTACCAGACCTGTTACTGGTTCGCATGCGGGCTTGGTTTGCGTTGGGTACTGAGTCTGGTTCCGGGTCGAGGCCAATACCGCATCTGGTATCACTTCCATTGCGGGTTTAAAGTACTGGTACTGGGCTTGGATTCAAACTAGTACCACATCTGGTACCAGTACCCAAGACCAGTACCAGTTATCTAACCCTGCAACGGACACAATACCAGATGCCGTACCCGGCCTGGATGCGAACTGCTACCGGTATCAGTGCTTTAAACCCGCACCGGAAGCGATACCAGATGCGGTATTGGACTCGGCCTGGTACCAGACGCAGTACCCGACGCAAACGGGGCCCGTATGTGAACCGGTAGCAGGTCTGGTACTGGTTTGGGTCCTGTACTGCTTACTGGTTCAGGTCAACTTATCGCGTTCAGTACCATGTTAGGTTACCAGGTTTGGGTAGCGGTAACAGAACCCAAACTGGTTCCGGGTTAGGGTACTGGGTTATGGAACCGGACATGATACCTGATCGGACAAAGACACAGTCCAGGACCCAAACCAGTACCAGACGTGGTCTAGTACCAGGTTAGGGTACTGGAACCGGTGGAACTGGTACCACGTCTGGTATTGGTTTGGGTCAGATTCCACGCCTGGTACCGATAACCAAAGCTAGTACCAGTACTCTAACCCCACAATGGACACGATACCAGATCCGGTACCCAAAACCCGGTACAAGGTCTGTTACCAGGTCCAGGTTAGGGTACCACGTCTGGTACCTGACCCGAACCCGGTGCCAGGTAAGAGTACTAATACTGGGTTAGAGAACATCAAGTACCAATATCACGGCTGGTACCGGTTCCGTATGATATATTTATACACTAAACTATTCCAATAAAGTGTTTAAAGACGAGTTTTAAGACCTAAAGAAAGTTTTGTCTGAAAATCAGTCACAAATATTCAGAATAAATCAACTTTTTCTGAAAAAACTCAACGGTTGGGTTTCTTTAAGGTTCATCTCTACAAACTCCACAATAACAATCCTAGAAATCTCTCACCGTCTCGCGATTTGAGCAAAATAAATCTCAAAACGTCACTTTCAGCCGCTGCCTACTTGGAATTCTGACTAAAACTGTCACAAAACTCTGTTTACAAATGAGACATCCTTGTATAAAGCTGCTTTTTTTCCTCCACATTTAGACTTCAATTGTTTTCTTTTTGTTTTTTTTGTACATGCTGAATGAATAAGACACTTTCTGGTCTAGTTTTACTGTGAAAAACCCTGAAGAAACGTTTAAAAAAAACATCCTATTTTAGGTTTTTGTCATTAAAGTTCATTAAAATAAAATACAAAAATAAAGATTGTGGTAAAGTTTCTCAGATTAATAAAACTGCATCATGACGCAGCTCCATCTTTGTGCTGATGGGTTGCTAGGCAACAGGCTCTTCACTGTAAGCTGCAGTTCTCATTGTGACCACCAGATGTCAGTGTTGTATTTTTCTAATAGCTGAACTGTAAATTTGTACACATTTGATCTTTTCTGTGATTATTTCCTGTTTCTACTTGTATTTTTAGTTTGTTAGTTAATTAAAAATAAATCTAAACTATGAACATAACTGGAGAGGTGGTTTCTAATTTTATTTTGATATAATAAAGATCTGTTTCTCTGAATGTGTTTTCTGATTGGGGATAATATTTAATAAAAGTACATTTTTTTTTTATCTTAATGGACCTGAAAAAAAAATATTTAAACTCACCAGTTTCTTGTTTTACATGTTTGTAAGAAGTAGCTCCAAACTTGTATTTGAGGATGATTATATCTAAATGTAAACCAGATAAATCCTAAAAATAGATATTTTTCTATCATAAAACTTGATGTTGGTATCTAACATACGATAACATTTAAGAAAATAAAAGCCTCACCATGTTAACAATCAGAAAAATCGTCTTCCATCATTTTACATTTAGTTATTTTTTGTATTTAAGTTAAAACTATTTTTCTACGGTCACAAATACAACTGTCACTCCGAGAGCAGTTTTACATTTGTGTAAGTTACTACCAGAATAGTTTATTTATCTGTTTTTTTAGAAGCCAGTTAAACTTTTCACGAGCTGATTTTTCAGGACCCGGCTGGAGGTTTTGGAGCGACTTGAATCAGAGGAAGTCGGGAGTCGGACCTGCTGTCACCTCGCTTCAAGCTGTCCACTGTCTTCAATCCAAATCTATTTTTACCCTCCCTCAGTACATCTTTGCATTGGACACAGCGACGGTCTGAGTTGTGTTACATACAGCGTACAGTTTAAGGTCCCCCTCTTCCTCCTCTCAGCAGGAGTAGGTTCTCACCGTGGAGCTGTCCAGGCGCTGCACCGCAGACGGTCCGACTGCAGGGGGAGACAGAGAGGCGGTCACACTCACAGTGAAGTTCTGCTTGTGTTCTGGAGGTAGGCTGTGATGAGGAGCACTTTTAGATGAGAACCATGGATCAAAGGAAGTGTTTAGTAGAGTTTCAGACCGGGGAGATTAGCGATGGGATCACAGGGGAGCTGTTTCTGAGAAGTTAGTAGAATGGAACAGTCCTGGCCTGAGATCACATGATGGTCAACCTGCATTATTTTAAGTCAAGTGGAAGATAAAAAAATATGTACAGAAATAGAAGCGCCTGTTCTCTCTCACAGAAGAAAACTCAAATTATTACGTTAGATTAAAAAAGATTGCAGGTAATGATTCATTAATCATAAAAAATAATAATAGTTAATAGTTTTGTCAGTTCCTAGGGAGCATCAATATCAGCAATAGATTTAGCAGATGGTTTTTTGTTTCTAGAAGGTATTTCTACCTGACAGCAGTGGATGCAGTTGATTTTTTTAGTCAGTCAGCTTATTCAGTCTTATTTTGAAAAACTTCTCAAAAAGAAAGATTTAATAAAAAATATTGAACCTAAAGATGACTGTTATTCTACTCATAGAATCTGATCAAAAATTTCCATTTTAATGGAAAGTCTGGACCTCCTAATAACTATTTTTGCTCCTTTGGATGAAACATTATTGAGATACTTTTTGTGGCAACTACCAGTTCTTTAAATGAGTCTAAACTTAAACGTAAGCAGAAATTTAATTTCATAGAATATCAAGTTATATCGCTTGGATCACTCAGTGATATTTAAACTGATATATGTGTATGTATCCAAATATGTGGGATGATGTACAGGCGTTCATAGGGTGTCCTAATGTTTCACGACTGCATGTTGTTTTAGATTGTATTTATACCTGCCAGCAGTGGATGCGGTTTGTTTTTTTCTAAAGGGCATTCAAACCTGGCAGCAGTGGATGCAGTTGATGGTTAAAGGAAACATTTTTAGATTATAGATTAGCTTTAAACTAAAATAATTATCTGAAGCCCTAATCTGACGGTTTAAGGGATCGGTCCAACACTCTGTTGGTGATGATGAATCCTTCTCTGCTGCTTTCCAAAACAACCTTATGGAGGTACGTTTGAGAGCTGAAGGGTTTGAACAACCACAGAAGGGGTCTACAGCAGGAGAGTGGTTGGCAAGAGATCATGTGATGAGGAGGGAGGACATGTTGAATCATTCTGATCCCAGGAACCTTCAGGGAAGTATAGCTGACCTTGAAACCAGTCCAAATACATGTCATCAGGACTGTCGTCCAGAACCTCATAGAGGACTGCAGAGCAGCCGCCGGAGAGAACAAGAGACACAGTCAGAGCTCCAGCTTGCTGCTCTCAGCCGGACCGCTCCCACACGTCAGCGCCGGAAAGGAAACAAAAGCCGCGTGTGATGCGGGCTCTCACCCTCAGGGGGCAGTCTTCGGGAGTGGCCGGACGTCGCCGTCAGGCGGAAACCTGCGGGGAGCGTTTCCGCAGAGCCGGGCATCATGCTGATGCCGTGGATGTCCCGCGGAGGGAACTGCCTTCGCCACGACGGGCCGCGGAAGTCTTTGTCATCGCACTGAAAACACAAGAACAAGAAAGGCGTCAGATTGTTTCAACTGCACAAAATAACTGAAAAAAAGGAAACAATTTTTGAGAAGCTTCAGTCTGAAAGCCTCGCACTCTTGTCAACACGGGCTTGGGACAGTGATGGTAGTTAGAGGTAAGTATTATCAAGAGTCGCACGACAATTTTAAGAAATAATCTAGAAGTAAAAAGCCTTGTCTCCTTTGGATAAAATATTGTTTAAAGTTTATTTTTCTCTAAGTGGAAATAAAAATGTTGGAGTTTTCTTTAACTTTTCTGCTAAACATAATTCACGTTTTCATAAGAAAATACTCGTGTACTCATACAATGATGATCCAAACTACATTTTATGACTTTGCAGGAGGTGAAACTTGTGTTTTTAAAAGGTTAAACTGTTAAACATTCAGGTCGACACTCCCAAAAGTCATTACAGTTCAGCTTTTTGTTCGTTTTCTAACCAATTCAGGCTTCAATTACTACAACTGCTTGTGTTATTCATTAAATATACGACTACATTGTTGAGTTCAGTAAATGTAAATGAAGTAAATGGTCTATTTTTATCCAGCAAATGAGCAGGAATGATTTCTCTCTTTATTTAATGGAATTTCTTAGAAATAGAAAAAAGATTTTTCTCTAGAAGGTCAGGTCTATTAAAGGTTTTCATGTTCCTGGTCTCTGAAATCAATGAAAGCTTTGGTACCTCGTCCAGCCGCCGGTCGGTGCCCAACGCCAGCAGGTTATTGTACTCTCGCTCCAGGATTTGACGTGCCTGACGGACAGAAAACAAAAGATTAGACGTTTTTAGAGACTTGAGAGCAGAAACAGCCAACACAGTTTTTATGATACGTTCAGACAGATTGTAAGTACAATGAAGTATCATGAAAATAAATAAATAAAGTTATTATTACTTTGGGAAAAATGTCATAATTTAACAAGAATTAAGTAAATGATTTATGAGGAAAAAGTCCTAATTTTACATTATTAGAGTTGTAAATTAATAAGAGAAAAGTGGCATTTTTTACATAATTTGAGTTTTTTAAATTCATGAGAAAAAAATAATTTTTTAATTTTTTTAGAATAAATCTGTAAAAAAAAAGACGTAATTTTACAGGATTGGTCATAAAATCATAAGACAAAAGTCATAATTTAAGGATGAAGCCATAAATTTGTGAGAAAAAAGTTGTAATTTTACTTAAAATAGTTGTAAATTTGTGAGATTTTTTTTGGAGAATAAACTGTAAAATTATGAGAAAAAATAACATAATTTTACAAGAAAAAGTAATACGTTTGTAAGAAAAACGTAATTTTACGAAAAAAAAGTTGTAAAAATTTATGAGAAAAAACTGTAAAATTAGTAAAAAGTAGCAATTTTACAAAAGTAAAATTAGGATAAAAAGTCATAGAATAAACCCATAACATCATGAAAACCTTTAATTGTACAAAAATAAAAGCCTAAATTATGAAAAAAGTTGTATTTTTAGTCATAAATTCATGGAAATAAGTTTAGCATTTTAAAATTAAATTCCTAAAAGTAATCATTTTACAAGAATATGGTCATAAATTTTTGGAAAAAGGTGTAATTTTACGAAATTTACAAGAAAAAAAGTTATATTTTTACAGGAATAAATCGTACAATTATGAGAAAAAAGTAATTTTACAAAAATAAGATACATAATTAAAAAAACAACTTTAGGAGAATAAACCAATGAAATGAGAAAAGTCACAGTTTTACAAAAATATAATTTTATAAGAAATTTACAAAAAATACAGTAATAAATTTATGAGAAAACAGACATAAATCTAGCAGATATACCCAAAAAAATTGTTAAAAAAAAACTTGCAACTTCTATAAAAATAAAGTCATGCATTACTAAGAAAATGGTCATTTTACAAAAATAAAATTGTAAATTCATGACTTCTACGACTAAAATACAAACATATTTTTTGTTGTTATTTTTATTTTTCTTAGAAACAGAATTTTACCTTAAAGGTAAGACTTAAATTTAGTAGATTCTTAATTTATAATTTCAGAAATAATTACCTTATTACCATAAAGTATTGAGTATCTTACTCATAATTCTACAAGTTATTCTCATAAAAATTTTGATTCTTTTTTTTAATTGTAAAATTACGACTTTTTTCTCAATTTTATTTTCATATCTTTTCCATTGTTATGATGGCTCAGATACTTCATTGTTTAAAGGTGATGAGCTGTGAAAATCGAGACTCCAGGAGCCTCAGAATCCCCCCCACATGCCCCTGAGGATGCAGCACCTGAGTGTTTTGGTTGGGGATCTGGAGGAGCAGAGCCAGGCTGCTGTAGTCGAAGTTGTCATCCAAGGCGACCAGAGCTCCGTGCACGCCGCTCTCCAGCAGGATGTTGGCGTAGTCCCTCAGGCCGATGCTCTGCACCCAGCGGATGACCCGCTCGTTGCTCCACACCAGCACATCTGTGGGGGGACAGACCCTTCAGTCCTCCTCATTCTGGATCGTGGTCAACCCTGAGGAGCTCTCACCTCTGATCTCATGCTGACTGTGTTCTCTGCGTCTCTCCAGCTCTTTGCGGTCATAGTTGAGCTTCTTCAGACACATGATCCCGTACTGTAAACTTGTTCTGGCAGTTTGAAAAAAAAGGATGTTTATCCAGACTTTCCTTTAGTATTGGAAGTTGAATACTCGAGCGGTACCTGTGGAAGCTGTCCACCATCTTCAGGTGGACCCTCAGGTCCTTCTTGGTCAGGTGGTCCAACATGCGAGCGTCCACCAAACACTCCATGAAGTAGCTGCGGTACTGAGGTAGTCCGAGACTGGGCAGCCACTCATTGCCGATCCACTCGTGGTTCATGTCTCCGTAGGCGAGAGTCTGAGAGGACGTGTCAACACGTCGTCAGCATAGAAAGCAGAAGAACCGCGCCGCCTTTCAACAGCTGCCAGACTCACCTGTGCCCAGCTTCCTTCTTCAGAGTCCGATTTCTGATTTCAACACAAACAAAAGCAAATATTACACTGAACAGAGAGAAAAATGGAGAAGTCCATTATATTTAACAGGCTGGGACAAAATGCTAGCCTTCGTCTTGATTTATTTATTTATTAGTGATTAAAAGAAAAAAAATATACAGAAGCAAGTTTGTAATTTTCTAAGTTTCTTGGAGATCAAAACCCAGCAATTCCTTAAAAACTACTTTTTTCAAAATGGCGGCTTTTCTGTTGGTTTTATTTCCATAGCAACCATTTTATAATTTGGTCGCCTGGGGTTGACAAACAGTTCTACGTCATTTTTAGAAGAATCGGCAAAAGTACATTTTTGGATTTCCTTAGCAACGGATGTTTTTTGCTAACTACGCCCACATTCCTAATATGTTCATATTGTGCGATATATCATTTTGTTCAGCTCATGCTAGAGATTCTTGTATTAAAATTTCAGAATAATGCAGTAAAACATGTAAAAGCCACAGGAGTATACCTTTTCTTGCTAGCTTGCCATGCTAACGCCCAGATGAGGTGATCAAGTGTTCTAACTTGCTTTTAATTACTCTGTCCAACTAAAGTGTTACAGTTAGTTTGAGCTTCCAAGTCAAGAGTCTGCAACCTTTAGTGATAAAAGAACCATTTGTTCCAGTTTTTTAGAGACCAAAACCCAACGATTCATTAAAAATCACTTTTTTTTTTCAAAATCGTGGCTTTTCTGTTGGTTTTATCTCCATAGCAACCATTTTATAATTTGGTCACCTGGGGTTGACAAACAGTTCTACATCATTTTTATAAGAATCTACAAAAGTATTTTTTTGTGTTTCCTTAGCAACAGAGGTTTTTTGCTAACCACGCCCACATTCATTTTATGTTCATATTGTGTGATATATCATTTTGTTCAGCTTGAGCCACAGATTCTCGTATTAAAGTTTTAGAATATTGCAGTAAAAAATGGGAAAGCAACAGTGGGCTTTTTTGCTAGCTTGTCATGCTAACGCCCAATGGGAGGGATTAAAGAGCCACATGCCAGGTTACAAACCTTAGTTTTAAATTCTGTGTGGTTTTCTATTTTTTCCTCAGTCTAAACTTTCACTGAGCGTCACTGGAGCACAATTTTTTGTTAGTATTGACAAAAGGTCCAGGGCGGGGCCAAACAATCATGCTTCCTGCGAGTCTCATTTGATCATCCAATAGGAGCGGTGAAGGTCACAGTGGGACTGACCGTTTTAGAGGGGGCTGCCAGAGTCTCCATCTCCTCATGGGTCACCCATACGTTGCCTGACGGCTACAAGGGGCGGAGCCCGAGAGACAGAGCAGCAGCAGGGTTGGTAGTACGGGTCCGGTGGGAGGGGCAAGCAGTGTTAAAGAAGAAGAGCAGCACCACTGTAAGCCAATAGTGTTAAAGCATCACGGTCAGAAGACCACACCCACCAGGGGGCAAAGGGGGTGTGCAAAGGACAAAAACACAACTCAAGCATAACACAACGTACGGTTAGCATGCACAACTATTCTTATGAACAAACAGGTAAACAAACACACAGTTCTCCAAATACCTCAAGTTTTTCTTTAACAAAATGAGTAAATCTGATTAAAATTTTAAACAGTTGCATTAGTACTAAAACTGCTAAAGCTATAATGTTTGACAGAAGCAGCTTTATTCTTACAACAAAGTGATGATTAGCAAAAAAACAAAGGAATTAGCTGCTAATCTTTACTAATTTCTGCTGTTTCTGTTAAAATAAATGGTAAACGTAGTTTTTCCTTTAACCCTTTAACCACCTTCTCAAACAAACATTCAGAAAACATGTTTTTAAAAATATTGATTGTGTGTATTACTCCCCAAAGTACGGAGCCTCTAAAAGGTCAAACTGAAGAAAAAATGTTTTTTTGTTTTTTTCCCCCCAAAAGTTGAAAAAATAAGAATACAAAAATAATCCTGGTTAGTAACAGATTCAATTAGTAACAAGAACATTTTTTTTTATTAAATTTTTAGACATAAAAAAAGACAGTTGATATCTGGTGTACACCAGTTACTAACCTTTTTTTTTTAACTTTTTTTTATTTTTGATGTCCCTTTAGGGGCTCCGTACCAAGGCAAAAAAAAAATGTATT
>NC_050534.1:17606459-17619231 GCF_002922805.2 Oryzias melastigma | reverse complement strand
TAGGGGCTCCGTACCAAGGCAAAAAAAACGTATTTGACTTTATTTTGGGGTAGTTAAAGGGTTAACACCGGAGATGTCACCAGAGAATAACACACGCTCGTTGACCTACCGTAATCTAATTGACTCATCGTCAATCGGCTGATTCTGATGTCAAGAAAAGCGTCTTTTTATCTCGTCTTTGAACTACATTGCTAACATAAAGTTCTGCATAAAACCAAACAGACGCTTTTTCAGGACGGATGTCCCGATCAGATTTTTTAAGGCCCGATCCAATTCTGGGTCATTTTATTTTGAGTATCTGCCGATACCGATTTCTCGATCCGATACTTTTGGAACACATTTTAAAAATGGAGACATTTAATAAACAGATTCAAGTTTTTCCGATTTTTTATTTTATTAACCTTATTTTATTATTTAGCACTTAAGCAGTGAACTTCACTGAAGTAGCTTTCACAAAAAAGTAAAATAGTGTAACTATTACCTGAAAAATAACGTAGGTGATAATTAGTCATGTGAGAAAGTTTACTGACTTTAGCTTTAATATCTTCAGAACTGTTGAACATTTTTAACCAAATGTGATTCATTTCTTCATTTAAACTTCTTAAAAATTAATAATGACTTTGTTGAAGCATAAATATGAGTATTCACGACTAGCTAACAATTTAGCAATTTATTCTTTCTATTTTTATGATTATGTGATTCTTTTTTATTAACTTAAACATCATAAGACGACGCATTTTCGATTTTACTACCACAGTAGTAAATATTTCCTTCACTTTTATTTTTTAGGAAAATAAAACAGGCATATTAAAGAACAGCTCGGGTCCTGAATAACGGAGCTAGCAGTTAGCAGCTAGCTGTCTGTCTGTTGGCAGCACAGAAAAAGCTTGAAATAGAAAAATAAATAAAACTTTTGTCTGTTGAAATGCTTTTGCAGGTTGTTGTTGTTTGCGTTAAGACAGACAAAGAGACTCCTGCTGTCAGTTTAAAGCGTTTTTAAAGTGTTACTGAAGATCTCGCTAGCATGACTGAACCGTTTTTGTTAGCCTCCTGTTTGAACTGTTGTCGTATTCTGCTGCACATTCCTGCAATAACATGCCGTGTTCCGTTCATGTCATGTATAATTCTAGAGTATTTCTCCAGAATTTTCTTCTGATTTTTTGATGATGTAATCGGATCGGGGTTTCCCTACTTTTCAGTATCAGCTGATTTACGCAAATTGTGTAAGAATTTCACTATTGCTAAGTGCTGCATATTAGCACATGGCTGCTTTTCTCAGCTTCAGAATCCGTTGACATTTCGTTAATTGTGTAAACGGTTGAAATACTGAAGTTAAAGCTCTGGTGTAAACGATGTTTGTAGAGGACATTGATTGTAAATGAGAACTGGACTGAGTGACCCATAAACAGGAAGTACCCGCTGGCTCCAAGGAGCCAAAATCCAATAAATTTACATTCTTGCTCCGATTCATTTTTTAACATGTTCTTGATAATCCTATTTTCTTTAGTATATTTTCAAGTTACAAACTGACCAATCAGATGCCTCAATTGAAGTAGGTGGGGCCTGCTGGCCCCCCATATAAACATTTGACAGATCTTGTGTAGCCCCCTCTCAAGTGTGAGGATAATGTGTGGATAATGTGGTTGCCATGGAAACAGTAACTCACTTGACCAATCGCTGCTTACTGACGGCGGCGCTTCTATCACGAAAAACGGCGACCAAATTGAGTTAATGTCGATAAATCAAGAAGTACGTCATTTTCTATTGGTGAAGTCACACTCACTCAGTCCAGTTCTCAGATACTATCAATGATAGCGATGCGGTTCTGGTCTGAGAGCCGATCTCCATGCAACTCACGGTTCTGGTTGTGGGCGGGGCGGAGGGGCTGGTCAGGGAGACCATTTCCTGGATGGCCAGGCGGAGCTTGAGCCGGTGAAGAGGATTGCTGATCCCGATCTCCCTCTGGATCTCTGTGTCGGAGAGAGCCGACATGATAGCGCCGCTCTTCACGTTAGCGCGGCACGCCGCTACGTACCAGGCTGGCATCCCCAACCACAGCTTCATCGAGGAAGAAGAGGAGACCAATGAGGTTTGATAAATTTAGTAACGATTTTCTTCACACATTTTACAGATTTTAGTTGACAAAATTCCAGTTTAAAGCAGATTTAATTCTTCCAATATTCCCAATAGTCCAAGCCTGTCTGGATCATTGTAATGAGGTCATAGGCAGGCTAGTGACTGTCATGTCCTGCAGTGAACAGCAGGGGGCAGTGGTCATGCACAAAGCAGAAGTAAAACACACATTTTAAACATCATTAGCTTTAAACACTAGATATTTTCACACCAGCAACCTGCGATAATGCTAGTGTGAATGCTGTAAGCTGAATTTGGCTGCTGAATATGCTAGTGCTGCTAGCTGAAGATGCTAAAGATGGTAGCCAGCTGAAATATTAGTTAAATGCCAAATTAGCCTAAACAATAAAAAAAGCCTAAGTTAGCATGTAACTGAAATATTAGCTAAACTCCAAAATATCTTTAAAAAAAATCAAAAATTAGCCAAAATAGCTAGTATGTACCTGAAATATTAGCTAAATTCCAAAACAGCCAAAAAAACTAATAAAAAATGTTTAAGTTATCCAAAACAGCTAGGATGCAGTTGAATTGTTAGCTAAATTCCAAAACAGCTTAATAACAAAAGAAAAAAGATTAAATTAGCCAGAACAGATAGCATGTAGCTAAAAATGTTTGCTAAATTCCAAAACTAAAATGAAACAAGTTTGCCAGAACAACTAGCATGTTGCTGAAATATTAGCTAAATTCCCAAACAGCCAAAAAAAAAAACGATAAAAAAGCTTAAGCTAGCCAAAACAGCTAGCATGTTCCTGAAATATTAGCTAAATTCCAAAACAACGTAAAAACAAAAATAAAACAGGTTAGCCAAAACGGCTAACATGTTGCTGAAATATTAGCTAAATTCCAAAACAGCTTAAAAACAAAATAAAAAGCTTAAGTTAACCAAAACAGCTAGCATGTAGCTGAAATATTAGCTAAATTCCAAAATATCATAAAAACTAAATAAATGCAGTAATAGTCCAAACACCTAGCACAATGCCATTGTAACTTTCAACTTTACTACACCTTAACTCTATATGATATAAATTAACAACTAATCGACTGTTAAATTAGTCGTCGAATAGTCGACTAACCATGGCAGCTCTACTTTAAATCCAAACCAGAATTCAGCAAACCAAGGGGACTAACCTCTAGCCAGGCTACCACAGTGGGGCCGTCCCATTGAGCGAAAGGTAACCCTTTCCTCCTGGCCTCCTCCAGCAGCTCGTGTCTGAGGTCGGGGACAGAGGACGAAACATTACCCAAACATCCTTTGATCTCTCTGTTTTCGTCCACACTTTCCACAAACGCCTCATTTACCACGGCAGCGCTAACGTGGGTTATAGTGTGTGTGGATCCACTCAGACTTACTGGCTTTGAATTCCAGCAAGGAGATTAATTTCCAATTAAGCCTTAGTCACATGACCCATACGGGGGGGGGGGGCTTTGGTTGTTCATGGAGGGTCATAGAGAAGAGTGGCTGTATTTTGAGAGAAGTGAAGCTGTGTCTCATACTCGTATGATCTTGAAATATTAAGCGTCCACTATGACCCGCAGCACGCCCATAGAAAAAAACATTCATTAACATTTTTGCTCACTGAGCAGTGATATTTTGAGCATATTCCCTCAAAGTTTGGCCATTTATTGCTCATATTGACCCATAAGGGCAGTTGTGACTAAGGCTTTATTAGGACGTTCGTCATCATATTATCGATATCTAAAATGTGCTTCGATGTGGACCCATATGTCCTGAATGAACACACTCCTGAGGTCAGATGCAAACACTACAAACTGGTCTTTATTGGAACAGAATCAGCTATTTAACAATTTGTGCAAATGAGGAAAGAAATAATTTATGTGAAAGGTTCCTCTTCTGTATCTGTTCTAATTTCTTTGTTTATAATTTTAATTTACAGAATGTAAAATATAACAAGTGTCTTTTTCATATTTAAGTAAAGATTTCCCATCCTGTTCAATTTAGAAACATTTGAACGAATTCCATTAAAATTGCTTCATTTTTTGGTTCCACGCTAATGAAAGAAGTAAAAAGAGACATTCACTTGTGCTTTCGTTTCAAAAGATTTTGTAAAGTTTATGGTTGTTGATCATTTCTGTTAAGACTTTGGTGTCAGTGATTAGCTTAAAGATTTCCAAGGCTCCTGGCACAAAAACAAACCTAAATCATTACACCTTCACCGCCGTGCTTCACCATACTGGGTGGCTGACTCTGCTCAGTAGTTGGGACATTGTGGGTCGGAATCTACTGTCTGGTCAAAACCAACATTTGAAAAATTTGACACCAGCTCCCGAGGACCAACTTTAGACACCCCTGCTTTAGGGGATGGGTACTTGCCTTTGTGAGAAAAATATGCGAATAATAGTGTTTTTGTGCTAGTACAGAAAAATAATTGTATTTCCTTATTCAACAAGAAAAAAAAAACAAATATGGTTTATACCAGTTACCAGTCAATACCTATCTAGTGAGCATCAGTTACTATCTGGTGAGCACCAGTAACTATCTCTATCTGGACAGCATGAATTACAATCTTTATCTGATGAAGATTAGTTAGTATATTTATATGGTGAGCACCAGTTACCATCTGTTCAGCATCAGTTATTATTTGGTGAGCACAATTGCTATTTGGTGCACAATTGTTACTATCTGGTGTGCACTAGCATTATATGGTGAGCACCAGTTACTATGTGGTGTGCAATTGTTATCTGGTGATTCTCAGTTACTATCTGGTGCGCACTAGATATTATCTGGTGAGCATAAGTTACTATCTGGTGTGTCCCAGGTACTATGTGGGGAGCACCGGTTAATTTCTGGAGTGCCCTGGTTACTATCTGGTGAGCAGCAGTTACTATCTGGTGAGCAGAAGTTACTATCTGGTGAGCAGCACTCACAGTCACTATCTGGTGAGCACCAGTACTATTTTGTGTGCCCCAGTTACTACCTGGTGTGCAACAGTTACTATCTGGTGAGCAGAAGTTACTATCTGGTGAGCAGTAGTACTATCTGGTGAGCACCAATTACTATCTGGTGAGCAACAGTTACTATCTGGTGTGCCCTAGTTATTATGTGGCAAACACCAGTTACTATGTGGCGAGCACCGGTTAATGTCTGGTGTGCCCTGGTTACTATCTGGTGAGCAGAAGTTACTATCTGGTGAAGAGCAGTACTATCTGGTGAGCAGCAGTACTATCTGGTGAGCACCAATCACTATCTGGTGAGCACGAGTCACCAGTCCCATAGTGGTGCCCAACATTTAATATCTGGTGAGCACAAGAAACTTTGCGTCTTTTTTTAACTTTGATGTCTCTTTAGAGACTCTGTAAGCTTACCTGAAAAGATTCTAGTTTTTCTCTGCAAAGATTTTATGCATCTGGCCTCTGGAGGGCAGTGTGCGCGTGCAGCATTAGAAACCACCCTGCTAATCCAAGCACAACCATTTTTTCTCTTTTTTCTGGACTGTGCTGCAGGGTTTTGTTAAGCAGGTGGCGAGGTGTGTCCTGAGAGGAGCCTCTTTGTTTGCTGACCTAGTCAGCGCGATGTAAATTACACCTTATCGACAAGAAGCAGCAAATGCATCCTCCCGCTATTCGTGTGGAATCTTCCCCACATGGAGATACAGGACCGATAAGAAGCCAAGACATTCATCACAACATCAAGACGCACAGTCGCGTAGCAAGGAAACGAAGCGCCGGACTTCCTGTTCTGACGTGTGAACACATTTCCAAGTCTAAAGTGAAATCAGCCGTTCCTTGAGAGGGTTTTGTCAAAGGGCTTGACAAAGCGAAGGAACGGGCTTTGTGATAAACACGACAGATGTGGCATCTCAGCGCTAAAGACCTCAATCACACATGAGAGGCCGACAGGTGATTGAAGAAATGTGTTCATCCAGGTACATTCACTGTCTCATCCAGAGGAGAGCTCATGTTTATGTTCAGGTCAGGTCTAATGCAATGTGAAAAAACATCCACTGAACATAGCTGGGTAGAGGGAAGGAAACGGTTATGATAAATCATAAAAAGAAAAAAAAAACCTTTGACATTCCCATAACCAGATATTGCAGCTGGTTATTTCACACAAATACACACATATAAGGAGAGGAAGACACTGAAAAAACTGGCCCCAGCTTTGGCACATTCTCTGTCCAGCCGTGGATGCAGCTGCCATCGAACTGTAGAAAGTGGGGAAGAAAGGCCTCGGTGTGATAAATGGAAAAGAAATCAAAAGAAAAAGACGGCTTTCGTACGAAGCCATGACGGATAGATCGATAGATAAGAGACGTCAGCTTTGGCACTGGTCTTTCGGGAGGATGGAGGACGGACAGGAGAGATGGCGGACAGAGGGGCAAAATGGGGCTGAAACAATGCTCATATCCGGCAGCGTTTGTCCTCACAACTTACCCGCTTTGTTAGAGGATGATGAGAGGAAGAGGAAGGGTCAGAGAGGAAAGAGTCAGAGAGCAAGAGGGGAGAGAGAGAGCGGCGGGGAGACAAAAGTACACAAATGTTAATGAACTCATCTGCATTTTAAAACAGCTTTTAACAAAACGACGTGCTTGCACGCACACGAACACCTCACGATGGAGGGCATTCAGTTACGGGGGGGGCATCTGTGGACCGGTGAAGGATGGCAGTCCTGACCACATCTCGTGCAGCAGAGGGAATGAGAAATGCACCCAAAAAATCCCACTTCAAATGCTTCTCGGAGGAAAATGAACAAACTAACAAACACATTCGAGAATGAGATCACAGCGGATTTGATCGACCAAGATGCTGAAATGGAAGTAAGTGCAGGCAGCTCGATGGCATGCAGAGTGGAGGAGGCGCCAAGATGCAAAAAGGTGTGGCCCGAGTCCCGGACACTGCTATGGAGGAGTCGGTGCGGTGGAGAGAACATCTGTCAACAGTACTATCTATCCACCAACTACATGGGAGGCAAAGTTATTGGTCATGGCAACTTCGAGCAAATGACATCCATCATTTGACAAATGCACACAGACACGCACAGAAATGTATGTTCTCAAACACTCCTCCGGGTATTGGGTTTGTGGCGGTGGTCTCGTCTGTGGAAGGCCCCCGTGTGCGGTGTGTTAGAAAAGCCGCCTATAGCTGCTAAATTGACAAAGCACCTTGGTGGGATTCATTGGCTTTTGGGTTCGGATCAATAGTCTGACTCTGTGTCTGAACGCAGCCAGTCCTGGACACCGATCCAGCTTCTGCTGCCTATTGATCCAGTCCTCACTGTGGCTTTGGGGTTTTATATATATCTAGTATCGCTGGAGAGTTCAACACAAGAGGTGGAGGCTGTGTGTTTCACTGTAGCAGAAGTGGGGATGCCCGCTTCTTTTAGCGTTCTTTTATGTGTGAGGAAAAGTGTTGAACAAAGCTAAGGTTGGGGAGGGTTAGAGCTTACTTCTTTTTCAATCTGCGGTCCTTCTCCGCCTGAGTGCCCAGCTTGCCCACCCCCATGTCCTGGCCCGACACATCCGAGTCCATCAGAGTGGCTAACGGAGAGAGAAACATCAGAGAAAGGAGTTAAACTGGCTTTCATGGGAAGGATAAAACATCGTCTATGGCCTCAAGGTCCGGTATCCTGCTGAGCTTTTAGAGACTCGGTCCTACTGGCTGCTGATTACCTGGATCAAGTGCCAATTAGGAGCTACAAGGACGATATGCAGAAGTTTGACAACTGTGATCAATGGTGACTCAGAGTGTATTAAGGCTAGAAAAATCATTTGGTCCGGATCGAGTCCTGAACCTTGCATTTGGTCTGTGTTCAGAATGCAGTCAAGCGGCATTTCCTGTTCCAGAACAAACCACGTGGCTAAAGATCTCTTCAATCATTGGCCAGGATGACAAGAGCATCTACAGCTCATCTGTTTCTTCATTCTTAACGTGTCTACATCATGTGACAACTATCTATGGTGGTTCAGTTGTTCCACTCCGAGGATAGAGTCTATTCAGAATTGGAGCTCAGTCCGATTGGAAACTAACCAAGAACACCTTGAAAGATGGGTTGGAGAGGGGTTTCTGGACACAGACAAGGGTTCCATCCATTTTCTAAACCGTTTTGTCCCTTTGGGGCTCACGGGCCTGCCAGAGCCTTAACCGGCCATTTCTGGGAGAAGGCTAGACAGGTTGCCAGTGTGTTGCTGCGCCACAACCACACTTCCAAACACACTTGAATTCACACCTTGGGACCATTTAGAGTAATCAATTAAATCTATGTAAATCTGACATCCGACAAGGACAGAAGCAACTTTATGCAATCCAATAGCAGTGTTCAATGTAATTTCTATAGCAAGAATCATGTATTTGAAGTCTTGAGACATTTTCCCAGGTACCCAGAACACGCTATTGCTAGACTGATGCTCAAATGGTGCCGCAAGACCCCTCATCGCGTCTGTACATTGACTTCATATTGAAACTGGAAACACATTTGTAGTGAACGTAGCTTAAGAGTAAATGTAACGCTCTGAGTTTGAAGTGCTAGAATTTTCATAAGCTCTAAGTTTGGGAGGTCAAACCTAACTCCCAGAGAGGAGCTTACCTTGGGGATCCACCATGACTTGTCTGTGCGCCAGATGTGCCAGTCGGCCTTTCTCCTTCTTGCCAAACAGCCGTCCGATGGAGGATTTGATACCCTTCTTCTTCGGCTGCTTGTGAAGGGAGTCTTGGCTGCTGGCAACACTACTTAGCGCACTAGCGTCAGCCTCCAGGGAGGCTACGATCCTGAGGACGGAATAAGACAAAGTTCGGGGGTAAGAGACTATTTTACGAAGTGATTCTCCTGCTTCTTTCTGTATGTTTTTTGCCACATAAAAACTTTCAACCATTTTATCAAACTTGGTACAAAGCGTTCATCTCATACAGGACATTACTGCTTGTACTTTTGGTATTGATATTTTATGGATTTTAAGCAATTTATGTGATTTTTCAGCCCCATTGAAAATGAATGGGAAATTCTTCAAGTCCCTCAATAACTTTGTTCACTTTTGAAACGCGTTTAATCTTGGTATTAAACTTTCAGGACATTCTTGCTTGTAGTTTTGACATTCATATAATTTATGATACTTTTTTCCCGCAATTTATTCAATTTTTAGGCCGTTATTAAATGACTAATAAATGTATCAAACCCTTCAAAAACCTTTTACAAATATGAAACTTATGAACTACCAGAAACTTTTAGCATTTTTCCACAACACGCTAGCTGTTTTGGCTAATAATAGGCTTAGTTAAATTTTGGCAAAGATGTAGCTTTTTTTTTTTTTTTAAGTTTTTTGACATAATTTAAAATTATAGTAATACATTACCACTGTGCTAGCTTTTTTTGGGCTAATTTAGCATCTACTAATGTTTTTGTGGGATAAGTTGAAGTCAAGCTACTATCTTAACAGTGTAATAGGTTTTGTGGCTAGAGAGTTAAGCTAATATTTTAGCTAAGTGCTAGTTATTTTTTTATGACTAATGTGGCATCTACTGAGGTTTTTTGGGATAATTTGAGGTTAAGCTAATATTTAAGCAACCTACTAGCTTTTTTTTTGGCTAGTTTGGCATCTAGTGAGGCTTTCTGGGCTAATTTGCAATTAAGCTAATATTTTAGCAATCTGCTAGCTTTTTTGGCCAACTTAGCATCTACTGATTTTTCTAAGGGTACTTTAAAGTTAAGCTAATATTCTATTAGTGTGCAAGCTTCTTTAGTTAATTTAACATCTGCTGAGTTTTATTTAGACTAATTTGTAGTTTAGCTAATATTTAGCAACGTGTTAGCTCTCTTTGGCAAATTTAGCATCTATTAAGTTTTTTTGGGGGGGAAAAGTTAAAGTAAAGTTAATATTTTGGCAAACTGCTAGTCTTTTTTTGGCTAATTTGTTAAAAACTAAGGTTATATGGGCAAACTTGAAATTAAGCTAATATTTTAGTTTTAGTTTGGCATCTAATGAGGTTTTTTGGGCTAACTTTGAGTTAAGCTAATATTTTAGCTATGTGCTAATTGTTTTTTACGGCTAATGTGGCATCTCCTGAGGTTTTTGGGGCTAAATTGAAGTTAAACTAATATTTAAGCAACCTAACCTGCTAGCTTTTTTGGCTAATTCGCCATGTACTGTTAGACTAATTTAAAGGTTAGCTAACATTTTAATGGCACACTAAACTTTTTGGCAAAATTGGCATGTGTTGAAGATTTTTAACAACTCTCATACCATTTTTTTACTTCTACAATTTTTTACTAATACAATTTTGACTTCTGCGGCTATCATTGTTCTTCAAGCAAACTTTAAGTCTTTTAAAAAATTTGGCAATTTACAAATAGCCAATGCATTTTCAGCAAATCCCTTTAGCAATTCAACTAAAATCGGTTCAGCATCACATTCAGCAAAAAGCATTCACAGTAGCATTATCGCAGGTAATGCAAATTTTTTAGTTTCTTATAGTATTTACTCATAAACTACAGATTCTTCTTTACATAGATTCTAATATTTGGTTGGAGAAAATATTCCTGCAAGAACAGGACAAGAAATGATCAAAATTGGGGTTGATTTGGATCAGAGCTGCTTCAGAAACTCACCCCCGTGCATCGTTGTGCGAGGAGGCCGGCAGTGTGTGCGTCATTCGGACGGTGCGTGGCGTTGGGGGCGGCGACGTCTCACATTTGATGGTGGCCTTGTCCTCCCGGCCGTCCTCCTCCACCGCTGCGATCTGACGGAGGAAGAAACGCCGCATTGAACAAAAGCTCAGAGACAAAACGGTCCATCAGTTCAGCTTCATTACAGATTTCAGATTTAGACAAATTTAAAAAAAAGAAAAACACATCTGGCTTTGTGTACCTTCCTCCTGTGTTTCCTTAAGTCACTGGGCTGAGGAGAAAAAACAAAACGTTAGTTCCACAGAAACAGAAATGTTGAGTTTTGCTGCTTGAAAACCCACTCCGATCATCTTTGATCGATTTTCTAATCGTTCCCACAGCTGTTTTTAGCCACAAATAAAGAAAAAATGTCATTTTCTTAATCCCAGATGGAAAAAAAATGAGAGAAAGTCTTGAACGCGTGTTTACCTTGCTTCAGAAACTCAATTTAGAGTTTCATTATAGTGTGAATGCTTTGTAAACATTCACACTACAATGATCCTGTTTCTCTTTATTATTATGCCGTATTTATTCTTCCGTACTTCTTTTGATTCATAAAAACTTAATCAAACTTTCAGCAATTTTTGCAATCTATGTATCAAAATGTTCAGCTTGCTAATAACATTCCTACTGGTTCTGTTGGAATTCGTACATTTGACAGTTTTTAAGATTTTACATAATTTATGCGATTTTTCAGCCTTATTGAAAATAATGGGAAATGTTTCAAATGTATGCAATTTATGAAATGAAAACATTCAGCATGATCAGGACATTTACTTAAGCAATATTTCAAATGTTACGCAAATTTTGCAAATGTATTTATTTTTTTCTTAATTCTTTCAAAATTTGTGAACTTTCTGCAAATTATGCAAGTTTGGTATCAAAGCGTGTTAAGAACATTAATGCTACTGATGTTTTTAAGGCTAATTTTGAGTGCAGCTAATATTTTAGCAACATGCTAACATTTTTGGCTAATTTGGCATCTCATGAGGTTTTTGGACTACAATGGAGTTAAGCTAGTATTTTAGCAACATGCTAACTTTCTTGGCTAGTTTGGCATCTACTGATGATTTTTGACCCAATTTGGAGTTAAGCTAGTATTTTAGCAACGTGCTAACTTTCTTGGCTAGTTTGGCATCTACTGAGATTTTTTGGGCTTATTCTAAGTCAAAATAGTATTCAATCAAAGCGCTAGCTTTTTTTTTTTTAGCTATTTTGGTATCCACTAATGAGTTTTGACCTAATTTTGAGTTAAGCTAATACTATATTTTAGCAATGTTCTAACTTTTTTGGCTAGTTTGGTATCTACTGATGATTTTGAGCTAACTAGGATTTAAACAAACATTTTAGCTACGTTGTAGCTTTTTTGGCTAATTTGGCATCTACTGAGGTTTTTGGGCTACTATGGAGTTAAGCTAGTATTTTATCAACATGCTAGCTTTCTTGGCTATTTTTGTATCTACTGAGATTTTTTTTAGCTTATTCTAGGTCAAGATAGTATTTTATCAACGTGCTAACTTTCTTGCTAGTTTGGCATCTACTGAGAATTTTTGGGCGTATTCTGAGTCAAGATAGCATTCAATCAATGTGCTAACTTTCTTGGCTAGTTTGGTATCCACTTATGAGTTTTGACCTAATTTTGAGTTAAGCTAATACTATATTTTAGCAATGTTCTAGCTTTTTTGGCTGGTTTGGCATCTACTGATGATTTTTGAGCTAACTAGGATTTAAACAAACATTTTAGCTATGTTGTAGCTTTTTTGGCTAATTTGGCATCTACTGAGGTTTTTGGGCTACTATGGAGTTAAGCTAGTATTTTATCAACATGCTAGCTTTCTTGGCTATTTTGGTATCTGCTAATGATTTTTGACCTAATTTGGGGTTAAGCTAATATTTTAGCAATGTTCTAGCCAATGTTCTTGGCTAGTTTGGCATCTACTGAGATTTTTTGGGCTTGTTCTGAGTCCATCCATCCATCCATTTTCTTGACCGCTTCTTCCCTTTCGGGGTCGCGGGGGTGCCGGA
>NC_050534.1:17588919-17606407 GCF_002922805.2 Oryzias melastigma | reverse complement strand
TACTATATTTTAGCAATGTTCTAGCTTTTTTGGCTGGTTTGGCATCTACTGATGATTTTTGAGCTAACTAGGATTTAAACAAACATTTTAGCTATGTTGTAGCTTTTTTGGCTAATTTGGCATCTACTGAGGTTTTTGGGCTACTATGGAGTTAAGCTAGTATTTTATCAACATGCTAGCTTTCTTGGCTATTTTGGTATCTGCTAATGATTTTTGACCTAATTTGGGGTTAAGCTAATATTTTAGCAATGTTCTAGCCAATGTTCTTGGCTAGTTTGGCATCTACTGAGATTTTTTGGGCTTGTTCTGAGTCCATCCATCCATCCATTTTCTTGACCGCTTCTTCCCTTTCGGGGTCGCGGGGGTGCCGGAGCCTATCCCGGCTACTGAAGGGCGAAGGCGGGGTACACCCTGGACAGGTCGCCAGTCTGTTTCAGGGCCCCAATCACACACATTCACTCTCACATTCACACCTAGGGGCAATTTAGAGTCACCAATGAACCTATGAAGCATGTTTTTGGACGGTGGGAGGAAGCCGGAGTCCCCGGTGAAAACCCACGCATGCACGGGGAGAACATGCAAACTCCACACAGAAAGGTCCCAGCCGGGATTTGAACCGGGGCCTTCTCGCTGTGAGGCGAGAGCGCTAACCACTGCGCCACCGTGAACCCCCTTGTTCTGAGTCAAGATAGTATTTTAGCAACGTGCTAACTTTCTTGGCTAGTTTGGCATTTACTGAGATTTTTGAGCTAACTAGGATTTAAACAAATATTTTAGCAACGTTGTAGGTTTTTTTCTAATAATTTGGCATTTTCTGAGGTCTTTTGTGCTAATTCTGAGTTAAGCTAGTATTTTCATGACATTATTCAACCATTAAAATAAAAGTATTTAGCATCTTCAACGACCACATTTAGCCAAAAAACACTCACACTAGCATTATTGCAGGTAATGCATTTTTTCTAATCTTAATATTTTTCCTCTATCATTAAAAAAACGCCACAAAAACATGTTAAAAACACAAAAAAATCAATTTTCAATTGGAGTGGATCTTTAAACGAAACAAACAGATCAGTCCTGGATGAAGGATGAACCATGAAAAACCTGGCAACCTTAACCAGAAGCCACCACCTCTGCTGAGAAACGACGATAGAGAGGGAACAAAAAGGTAACTGGATCAATGAAATGTAAGGAAGACATTTCCACATCGCAGCCCTGTGAGGTCGAGCTCGTGGCGGCGTGGATGGGATTATTTTTAGAAAGTCTTGACGGTCACATCGATGCCTCAGGGGGAGAACGGTAGTGTTTTTATTTTTTAATGCAATTTAACAAGTTCAGGTAACTCATTTAAAGCTCATATCTGTTTAACCCTTTAATACTGGAGCTCCAGTGTTTATGTTTTATTATTTACTGTAACTTTTCAACTGTTAAGACAATAATTCCAGTAGATTGTGAAGAAGAAAAGCGGCTCGACGAGCCGCTTTTCTTCTTCACAATCTACTGGAATTATTGTCTTAATTATTGTCGGTTGAATAGTTACAGTACATTAAAGACTTTGTATTTAAGCGTCAGCAGCAACTTCTCAGGTGTTAAAGGGTTAACTTGCTCTGGAAAAACTTGCTCAGTTGAAATTTCAAAATAATGGCACAAAAAAACATGACAATTTTGACCATATTTTCAGTGATAATGTAAAACCGCCTCTACAAGTCATCTATTTACAGTTTAAAATTACATTTAAATCATTTAGTAGATTAAATGGGGGTCTTTTAATGAGCTGCCTTATAAAAAAAGACAATTATATCAAATTATATACAATTTCTTTAAATAAACCAGAAACACGAGTAAAAAAAATCAAGAACATTAGATTCAAAATCAGTATAAATAATGGAGATTATGAAAGAAAATCAGTGTTTTATAAAAGAAACATATATAAACAAAAATATTAAAGAATTAATTGACCTGGCAACGACACTTCTATACATATAGCAATTGAGCAGAATACTTTTAAAATACAAAACTACAATTTTATGATGAAATCAAAGTTTTGCATCTAAGAATAAATTATTTTTCATCCAAATATTAGCTCAATTGATCATTTGCACTATAGGGATTTAAGATCTATTTGAAAAATAGCCTAAACACCCTTAACAACCTGAATTTATTTCCACCTTTTTAAAAAAAATCAAATGTTTTTGCTTTTAAGTAGATGCTACATTTAGGTAATTTTAGAGCTGAAGTGGTTTGTTGCTTAATTTGAGCCAACAGGCATTAAGGGGTTAAACCTTAAATTACCTCATCAGCATCAAATCTACTCTGTTTCTATTTATGCCTCATTTTATGTATCATTAGATTTTATTATTTGATTTTAATTGTTTAAAAAGCACTTTTGTTACTTTTGTATGAGAAATGCTTTATAAATAAAGTTTGATTTGAATCAACTCATTAACTTTCAGCTGTAGGGGGATATTTTAATCTCATTTGGTCTTCAGGGTTACTTATTATTTTTACAGATTTTCCAAATTTTATAAAAATCTTTTGTAATTATTTAAAAGAAAATGTAAAAATCTGCACTGTCTCGGTGAAATACCAGCGTCATGACCCCCATGCGCTCCATGTCCCGGGCGGGGCTCCGCGGGTCCAGTTTGGGGGTGGAGTGTCCGCTGGGTGGGGAGGAGGAGGCCAGCGAGGAGGCGGTGGCGGAGGCGGTGATGGAGGCGCCGTGGTGGTGCATCCGGGCCAGGTTGAGGCCCTCCAGGCTGACGCTGGCCACGCGGTTCTCGATCTCCTCCGCCCGCAGCTCGGTGGACTCCTTCTCCTCCTGGATGAGCCTGGAGGAGGAGACCGGAGGCGTGAAATCCCAGATATCTGCTCGACTTCATCCTTCAGAAGCTCCAGTTGAATTAAAGGCTGAAGCGAAGGTCGTCAGATTGAGCTCCTAATTTAGATCCTTTGACTCCTGATCACCTAAAGCCAGATTTAGAGGACCCCCACGGGAAAAAGCAGCTCTGCTTCTAGTGGATGTAAATGAACCAAAGTGATGCTGCGCCTGGGGGGTTAAACACTTTGGATAATTACAGTATGAAGAGGTTGCTCAGACTCCTTCAGAGCAATAATATTTGGACAAATACCTCAACAGTTTGACCCAAAATATGAAATTATTGTGGAAAAACAAGACAAGATATGAAATAAAATAGTTAAACTACCCAAAATCTCTCTTATTAACTTGTATTAGTGTAAAGTATTGATGGTTATTTCCTAAAGAGACTAAATTAGGAGGGAACACTTTGAATTTGAATGTGATTCGTGCATCAGGAGGAGCCAGTTTCAATGTTAAGTCAACGTACAGACTCGATCTGAAGGCGTGTGGCGATTTTAGAGTTTAAATATCAGAACTTTGGCGAGTTCACCACACCAGTTTTGGGCTTGTGTGGTTTTCAGGAACGCAATTAACGAGTAGAAAATAGAATTTCCCCTTGGGGATAAATAAAGTATTTTGAATTGAATTGAATAGAAAACAAATCCAATATGGCGGATCGATGCGAGCGTTCTTGTCCTGAACTTCCATCTATTTTCTTAACCCACTGGGCCCGTGGGTCTTTACAGACACCACTTCATGTAGCGATAAGGCCAGAAAGATTTAGCAGTAGCTCCGCCCACTCGCGGCCGGGGCCTCAAGCTCTGTTCACACAGAATCGGGTTCTGTTAGCATAGATTTAAAATGAGTCTCCTTTAGGAAATCTACTACAAATAAAATGACAAAGAAAATGTGTAAATAAAGAAACCTGTTGACTGTATATGAGAACTGGACCAAGTGAGTGTGATGTCATGATTTCAGATCCAACCAAATTAAGTGAATTTAGTCGCTTTTTTTTAGAATAT
Source organism: Oryzias melastigma (assembly GCF_002922805.2). Taxonomy (NCBI): domain Eukaryota; kingdom Metazoa; phylum Chordata; class Actinopteri; order Beloniformes; family Adrianichthyidae; genus Oryzias; species Oryzias melastigma. Next base: position 17,602,531 of record NC_050534.1, on the reverse strand, counting down.
TGACGCATATTTTGAGCGAATTGGAGCTCAATGTTGTTAGAAGGCTGTGATTGATCCACAATCTGTCAATTTTTATTTGGGGATCTGATTGGTCTGTTTGTAACTTGAATTAGTCACAGCTAATTGTATAAAGCTAATTTTCTGAGGAAAACAGGTGGTCTGCACCACATATCGAGGTGGTAGATCTCTCAGTGAGCCGTAGAGACGCCTGTGTCTTCACCGAATCTCCTTGTTGATGGCGTCCAGCTGCTCCTGCAGCATCATCGCCAGGGTTTGTGCGTCGGAGTGGCCGCTGGGGGAGAGCAGGTCCATGGAGCTGAACAAGGTTTCTCTGTCGTCGTCGTCGATGTCAGACATTTCCGTGTCGCTCTCGAAGGGGTGGCCCCCCAGGACTCCCAGCTGCTGCGAGCGCCATTCGTGCTCCCCCAGTGATTTGGCCTGAAAACGAAGACGGAAAATTTGAATGCAAAATACACAACCTCCAAATGATTGGGTAGGAGTTCATCGACCTAAGAGGAATTTAATAACAGCTGAGAACTGGTAATGATGACGTATGTTGAAGAGAACTTCTATGATGCTCCACGTGTCACTGAGTCTCTGATTGGCCACAGTTGCTGCGATTAAGCGTCAAAAAGTTAAATCGGTTGAACTTTCAGCGCCCCATCAATAAACAGTCGATTTTTATGACGAGTCCGTAAAAAGGACTTCGTGATCACGAACATTCCAGAATCTTGAAATAGGTCAACCTGAGTTTTTCTACTTTTTGATGAAAGTGACCACTAGAGGGCGACTTGTGCAAAAACAATCGGTGTCTAAGGACCTTTAGAATCGTCCCACTTTCAGGATAAATACATAAAAATAAAAAATGGTGACTAAAATTGGTATTTTTTAAAAACAAATAAAAGAACAAGAGCCAGGAACTGATTAAAAAATGTAACTAATTAATCGCATATTAATCGCAATTAATCACAATAATTCTTTTTTTTAAGTTTCACTTTTTTAAGTTTCACTTATTGTTTGTGAATAATAAATGAAATCACACACAAAACTTAACATTTAGAACGTTTATTTGTTATTAATGCTGTCAACCGATTCAAAAAATAATCACACTTTTGTGTTGCGATTAATCACTATTAACTGCGTTGTCGTGTTACCGTGACAACAGATCAAATAGTCCACTTTTTGTAAAAAAGCAACTTAAACCGAAAAAAAATAGAACAATAAATAACTAAAAAACGATTGAATATCTATTTATTTTTGTAAGTGACGATGATATAAGTGGGATAATACCAGACACACACTATGAAAGTCTGAACCGCAGACACAAAGTCAAGGTGTAATTAATTTACGTTAATAAATATTAATTATTTTTGATTAACTGCATCCGTTAACATTGACAGCTCTAGATAAACAACTTTATTAGCAGCATCTTTATAACATTAGACAGCCGGTTGATGAATTTTCTGCATTATTATTATGGTCTGTGGGAACAACTGCCCCAATAAATGAACTAGATTCACATTTCTTTTATTTTGAAGTCATGTGAAGTAATTTCTGCCTAAAAAAACATTTTAAATATTTGTGTTTTTTGTTAACGTTTAGGGTTAAAATATAGCGGTCAGCACTTTGAAGAAGTGGATACATTTTCCACACATGATCCACTAAACATGCGCCAAGAATTAATCGGATGTGATGGAGAGAATCCAGTAGTTTTTCAAAATAAAACTTCCTTCACATTATATATATAAAAAAAAAAATGTAGATTGTGTTTTTCTGTTTCTTCAGCGCGTTAAAAACTAGAAAATACCCAACGGACAACAGCCGTCCTGCAGCTGTAGGTAGAGCTGCTCACTCCTCACCTTGGCGTCCCGTAGACCCATCCTTCCTCTCCTGGGCCGGCGGATGACTTTGGCCGAGCGGTAGTGGTCCGACTGCGTTTCAGCCAGAGACCCCATCGAGAATCGAAGCTCCCCCGACGTGTCCAGATGAGACCTGAGCGACAAACGTCACGAAATGTTGAGCATCTAAACCCCAAAACTAACACAAATCCTGGACGAGGAAAGACCAGAATCTGACAGGAACCTCACATCTCAGCTGGACATGATAGTCGTGGTTATGTGTTTGTGTCTACGCAATGAAGACTTCTGCTGTTGTAATATTTGAGCATTAAATAAAATAAGGGATCAAATATGAATGAGAAAACCAAATTCTTCGGCAGCTGAGGCTCAGAATAAATTAAAGATGAAATAAAACAGGCTTCCTGCTGATTGAAGGAAGGTAGGTGTTTTTTATTATTATTTTTTATTACGTGTTAATCTTTTTTTTTTTTTTTAGCACATTTTGGATTTATCACTTTGCTGTAGGGACTCAAGTTTGAAGTGGATCCACTTTAGTTCATAAAGTGACCACTAGGGGCTTTTTACAAAATCTCTCCTAATTAACATATTTAAAAAAACAAAAGAAGAAACTTTGTTTAATATAGAAAAAACTGAATAAGAATCACTGATATGAATACATTGACTATAAGAGTCCTGGGATTAAATATCTAATGTTTTATATTTGAAATTCCAGTGAAAAGGGGTGTGGTCTTCTTGCTGACATGTCCACACCCCAAAGAGGCGTGCCCGACAATGATCCCGCCCACTTTTTGAAGAATCCTGTTTTGCCTCTTTAACCATAATCCCAGAATTATAGTAATTTCATCGGATTTTGACGGGAATAAAAAAAGGTTTGTGCTTATTTATAAAACTAAATAATTACGTAAATAATTTGAAAGTTGTAAGTATTTCAAAAGTGCAACAACATTTTTAGATAATTGAGTAAAATACACCACAGTAAATAAGTGATTTTCAGAGCAAATCTGATCTGGAATTAGCTTGTGATTAATAAAGAACAGAAACTGTTCACACTAATTTACACCTTAAGCCCCGTAAATGGCAGCTTCATGTTGTTAGATACGCGGTGATTGGAGAGTGTTTGTGGTGGCTTTGTGAGTGGGACGTGTTGCAGACGATCTACCGTGACAGAGTGGGTTCAGTGAGGGAGCCCGCCCTCAGCCTGTACTGGTCCAGCTCTGCTCTCAGCTTCTCCATCTCCTCCGCCAGCTGCGACTGGACAAAACAAGACATTTATAACACTACCATTAATGGAATAATGAAAGTTGACTTAATGATAAATGAAACCAAAAATCCTCACTATTAAAAGTTAGTTATTTAAGTCAAAAAAGGCTTTAAAATGAAATGAAAGCGCCGTTTCTTGATCTCCTACTTTTTCGTGGAGCGACTCCTCGTACTGTTTCCTGTATCCATCCGAGTCTTGAATTAACATGTTCTGCGGAGGAGAGAGGCAGCTGTGAGAAGAGTCTCTGACACCTTCACACCGTCGGGGAAACCATCGGCAACCTTCTCCTCGAGGGCCGCCATCCGCTCTTTGAGGTGGAGCTGCAGACGCTCGTTGGACTCGGTGAGGAGGCGGTCCACGGTGTCCGACAGCCGCTTGTTGTGCTCTTCGTTCATCTTTTCTCTCTGTCGAGCCTGAAGGGAAAAAAGTTGGGTTATTTTGTGAAAAAAAAACACTTTGCATAAATTAGAGACATTTAAATGAGATTGTGACAGTATATTTGAATTTTTAGTACTGTATTACCACACTATAGGTCGATATGGAGTTCCCACTGGAGTTATATTCCAAGAATAAAAAAAATAAATAAAAAACTGGGATAACGAGATCTGTAAAGTTGTCATTTTTTATTTTTTGTACAGGAGACTCGACATGGAAGAGATTGACTGAGATAGTCTACAGCCAATCAAAATGCAGAACACAAACTGTTAAAAATAAAATAAAATTACAATTAAAAAAATTATGGCAAAAGAACAAAATATGTCGTAGCAGACAAAAAATACATAATAATGAAAAATGTTATATAAAAGTCACACCTAGTGGGGCAAAAGAGTATTTAGTCAGACACTAATTAAGCTTCCTCTTAAAAAGGTGAAAGAGGCCTGTAATTTTCATCTTAGGTATACCTGAGGTATGAAAAAATATGTCAGGTATGAGAGACAAAATGAGAACAAATAGATTTAAAAAATGTCTGATTTTTAAAGAATTTATTTGTAAATGTACTCAAGACTTTGTTATATATCTGTTGTTGGCAATGACAAAAATTTTAAAAACATCTGCTAATCTTCACAGGGTTTTTACAAACTGTTGCTGGAATTTTGGTCCATTCCTCCATGCAGATCTCCTCAAGAGCAGTGATGTTTTGGTGCTGTAAACCTCTTGACAAAACACTTTTCTTAGAGCCATTTTTCTCTCGTCTTTAAAATCTCAAAATGTAAACTTTTGTAGAAAAAATAAGTTGAGTTTTATGAAAAAAAAAAAAAAGCAGACATGAAAATCTGCATCAAAATCAGCTGAATCACACGGATCGCGTAAAAGGCGAAGAGTGAAACTAACATAACATTCACGCGGCCTTCAGGAACACGTGTTCAGGTGACGAATTCCAACGAGAAGTTCATGTACATGCGCCTTTTCACGTTTAAAAGTCTTGGGTTCATGTGTAGTTTCTCTCTTCTTTTAACTCAAATCTTCATAGAAAAATGTGTCCAGTTTATAGAACATAAACAAAGATCTGATCGCTATTGAAGATTGGTCAACAGCCAATCAGGATGCAGAACACAATGTGCTAATGAAAATAGCAAAAACTGCACTAAAATAAAACATTTATTAAACAGACAGCGAAAGGTGAACTGTGATGTAGTAATAAGACATAAAAAAACGTTCATAAGTTGCACCTCTGGCCAAACTTTACAAAAAAATGCGATTTTATACTTTATATAAATAGAATATGCTTTTTATATCTTTAAAATCCCATAATATGTCTCAGCCACCTCCATGCTTTAATGCAGAATAATAACTAATTACACTGAAAACTGCTGTGCTGTGTTCTAAAAACATACGTGGTGTTTACCAACTGTTTGTTAAAACTCAAATTGTATTTTATTGTTTATAACCAATTTCTTCACATTTTTATTGAAACTTTTGTCATTAAAAAAAAAATCATACTTTAACTTTTATAGTTTAAAGTCCCGCTCTGATCACCTTTTAATCTATTTTCAAGTTTTCTTTTAACTACATTTATGTCATTTCTAGCCAAAAAAGAAAAATGTTGTTTTCTAGGACATAGTTTCTGCAGAGCGGCAGGAGTTCATTAGAAAGCCCTTCTTTTAGCTTACATTTTAAATTTGGTCCAACAAAACTGGAGAAAAATATCAGAGCCATCCGACTTTTCCGTTTTAATCCAGATTCCAGCTCAGACGAGGAAAACAAAGATCTAGCGGATAAAAAAGTGGAGCAGGGAGCTTGTGGCCCCGCCCAACCTATTTTCTATCACAAATGAGCTCTTATACGTTTAATTTTTGTATATAATTTATGTCGGAAAAATGCCACAAAAACATGTTAAAACTAAAACCATGAATTTCTGGGTCTTTTAGGAAGCAGGATTCTAATCAACTGTATCCAATTATTTTATCTAACAGACATAAAAGAGTAAAATATACTTCTTTGTACTCATTCCAGTTGATGTTTTTCTCGTTTTTGATAAAAACTGGACCCGGCCAACAGGAATAAATAGAATTGGGCACATTTTAAAGGGGTAACGATCATCTGGAGATGATGCAGTCGATGATAAATAATGCTGCATAATCTAAAGTGAATAATGCATGACAGCATCAGTTGTAAACACAAACCACACTCTCAGAGGAGTGTGTCAAACGCTCATCGGGCCGGGAGAAATCAGACAGCCTGCCATCGCTGGTCTGTCACGCTCGCCTGGCGCCACGCCTCCACGCTGACTCACCCTCAGCAGCTCCTGGTTCTTCTCCTCCAGCTGGCATTCCAAGTGCCTCATTCGCTCCTCGATGCTCCCGTGACGCTCTTCCGCCTACGGACGGATCGCAGCGTAAACAGGACGAAAGGACAGGCCAGCCAAAAAAAAAAGAGCAACAGCACCAGGCAAAGCTCCTATCCCAAACTCAAACCGATTGTTCGAAAGCAGAACTTGGAAAGAGAGCTAACCGAAAAAGAAGAGTGGCAGGGAGACAGATGGAGAACGATGCCTCCAAACGGACAGAAGAAGAGCTGCTCCGGCAGCCGGAATGCCATAGAGAGCCCCAGAAACACTAATCACATGAATCTACAGGAGCCGGCAGCGGAGCCCTGAGGGACTACCTTCCTAAGAATGGAGTTCATGTCTTGGAGTTTAGCTTCCATAACAAAGTGATAATCATCGGGGGAGGAGGAGGAGCTGGAGTCAGACTAGGTGGATGCGGGAAGAGGAGAGGGACACGTGGAAACGTCATCAATCAGCATCGCAGGAAGGTGGAGGTGAGAGGGGAGAGGCGGAGCCTCTTCTCACCTTTGTGAGGGCAGCTATCCTCTGTGCAAGCTCCGCCTCCACCTCAGGGAGAGTCTCCGCCTTCCTCATGGTCTGCTGGAGCTTCTGCTCCGCCAGTTCCAGCCTCTCCTGCAGCTGCCGGTTCTTCTCCTCCATCTGCACAACAACGGACAGAAAGAGGAGACTCAGAAATCGGATTTTTTATGTCATTGTTTTTAAATTCAGATTTTTTTAAGTTAAAAATGACTAATACTGTGGTATCCTACAGATATAACACTTCCCTGATTGTGGTTATTTGAGTTTTTCTTCCAATACGTAAAAACATTTTATAAATAAAACCACGTGTTTTTTTTTTTTTAATTTCACTCTTTCAAAATAAACTGCTTAAAAAAGAAACATTTTACACATTTACATTGTAAAGACTCGATAAAGATTCTGAGTGTAACAAAAAAAAAAAGTTTAAAATCCCAACACATTTTGCAAATAATTTAATAGTTTGGTGAGTTTTAGTCTGAAAGCTTTAGAGGAGCTTGAGGTGCTTTTAGATCAGGGGACCCCATACTTTTTATGTGAGGGCCACATAACTGTTTTCTTCTCTGATGGGGGCCGGTGGCGGTTTGTAGGCCAAAAGCCTGAACGTAAACATTTATGGTTTTCCAGAAAGCCACACATAGCCATATTTTAAATAATACATTTTTGTAATCTTCACAGAAAAAAAAGCTAAAACCTTTTTCAAAACTAAATATATAGCATTACCTGTGGTAGATTAATAGCTGGATTGCTTAAATTAATAGCTAAAAAAAACTGAAGCTGACAACTGAAAACGCTGAAGCTGATTGCTAGCTAAAACATTAGCGAAGTGCCAAATTAGCCGAAAAAACTCAAATAATTCAAAATTAGCCAAAACAGCTAGCATGTAGGTGAAACATTAGCTAAACTCCAATATAGCCTAAAAACTAAAAAAAAGTCTAAATTAGCCGAAATAGTTAGCATGTAGCTAAAATATTAGTTAAATGTTAAATTAGCCTAAAAAACTGGAAAAAAGGTCTAATTTAGTCAAAACAGCTAGCATAAAGCTAAAATATTAGCTTAGCTTCAAATTAGCCTAAAACACTGAAAAAAAGCCTAAATTACCCAAAAAAGCTAACATGCAGCTGGAATACTAACTTAATGCCAAATTAGCCTTAAAAACTGAAAAAAAGTCTAATTTAGTCAAAACAGCTAGCATAAAGCTAAAATATTAGCTTAGCTTCAAATTAGCCTAAAACACTGAAAAAAGCCTAAATTACTTAAAAAAGCTAACATGCAGCTGAAATATTAGCTAAATGTTAAATTAGCCTAAAAACTGGAAAAAAAGTCTAACTTAGTCAAAAAAGCTAGCATAAAGCTAAAATATTAGCTTAACTTCAAATTAGCTTAAAAACTGAAAAAAGCCTAAATTACTCAAAAAATCTAACATGCAACTGAAATACTACCTCAATGCAAAATTTGCCTAAAAAACTGAAAAAAGCCTAAATTACCCCGAAAACGTAGCATGCCACTGAAATACTAGCTTAATGCCGAATCAGCCTAAAAAAATGGAAAAAAGGGTCTAATTTAGTCAAAACAGCTAGCATAAAGCTAAAATATTAGCTAAACTTCAAATTAGCTTAAAAACTGAAAAAAGGCTAAATTACCCACAAAAGCTAGCATGCAGCTGAAATTCTAGCTTACTGCCAAATTAGCCTTAAAAACTGGAAAATGTCTATTTCAGCCAAAATAGCTAGCATAAAGCTAAAATATTAGCTAAACTCCAAATTAGCCTAAAAAACTGACAAAAGTCAAAATTAGCCAAAACAACTAGCATGTAGCTGAAATACTAGCTTAATGCCAAATTAGCCAAAAAAGCTGGAAGAAACTTCTAATTTAGCCAAAATAGTTTGGGGGGCCGGGTCAAATGTGGAGGAGAAATAAAGGAGAAATACTCAGAAATGGAAAAGCGAGATTATTTCTTTTTACATTTGCTATCACGTACATGTTAAAAACTCAACAACATGATTTACATCGGAGTTTATCGGGCTTTAAAGTCCGTTTTTCTGTGAGCATTCAGGGATCAGCTGATGTCCTCGGCCTTCTACGTCTAAGAATGAATCATCAAACGACAAACACAGACCTCTCGCTAACATTCACACCAAACATCATCATCCTCTCACAGACGGTCGGAACTCTTCTCTGTGGTTTTCAGCAGTGAGTCTGTTTCCACACCTGTCTGAGGAAGGCCTCTTTATTGGCCAACTCGTTCTCCAGCTTGTCGTTGATGTCGTGGACGGAGGTGGACTCTCGCTGGGCGCTCAGGTAGCGTTTCTCCAAAGTGACGATCCGTTCTTCCATGTCCTCCTTCTGGCACATGGCCTGCACGAAGACCAGCAAAAATACACAATATTTATAAATACAGAACGTTTTATGTCGTAGGAAAAACTTTCAAGAAGGAATCGGACATTTCTAGAGTTCCTGATGAAGGAAATCAGGGAAGTAAAGATGCTAAAGAAGCTTCAGCGTCTCCGGTGTTTGTGTGTCACCTCTTTGATGTCCCTCTGGTACTTGTTGTTCATCTCCTCCGACTTGATGAGGTCCTTGCGGGCGGTCTCCAGCTCCTGCTCCACCTCGGAGACCCGCGAGGACAGCGAGGACATGCGCTCCTTCATCTGGGCCAGCTCGTAGTTCTGCTTCTCCAGCAGGTCCTGCAGCTCCACCACCTGGCTCGCCTCTCGGGCCGACTCCAGAGAGCCGTTGGACAGACGCTGAGGAGAGAGATTCATCACTGCTGGGTTTATTTTACCCGGATTCACCTCAGAAAAAAGTAGGTTGCACCGTCTATGGGTTTGTAGTAACTCTGATTTAGGTCTTTTTCTCATTACAAAAGTGGTTGAAAACATCCTCAGTACTTTGAGATTCTATTTAGTCTGTTTAGTTCATGTTGAAACAAAAGTTTATAAAACAAGTCCTGCTTTTTTAGGGACATTTCCTGATCTCTTTTTGTATTTACATTTAGAGTATAAATATGTTAAGGAGCATTTCAAGATGACAAATTTGCATCAAAGGAGAGCAAAAGTGTGTATAATTTAATAAAAAATACAGAAAATGTAAACTTGAATGGTAAAAAACTCATATATGAAGGACATAGGAAGCACTTTATCCACATTCTCAAAGTCAAACAAAACAGTCAATTGGACTTAGTTTATCTTGTAACTCTTATTTAGACGTCACCGATAACACCTAAATAACACACACTCTTTGACTAACCGTAGTGCTAGCTGAAGATTTTAGTGCTCATAGCTGAAGATGCTAGTGCTCATAGCTGAAGATGCTAGTGCTGATAGCTAAAGATGTTAGTGCTGATAGCTGAGGATGCTAGTGCTTATAGCTGAAGATGCTAGTGCTTATAGGTGAAGATGCTAGTGCTGATAGCTGAAGATGCTAGTGCTCGTAGCTGAAGATGCTAGTGCTGATAGCTGAAGATGCTAGTGCTCGTAGCTGAAGATGCTAGTGCTTATAGCTGAAGATGCTAGTGGTGATAGCTGAAGATGCTAGTGGTGATAGCTGAAGATGCTAGTGCTTATAGCTGAGGATGCTAGTGCTTATAGGTGAAGATGCTAGTGCTGATAGCTGAAGATGCTAGTGCTGATAGCTGAAGATGCTAGTGCTTATAGGTGAAGATGCTAGTGCTCGTAGCTGAAGATGCTAGTGGTGATAGCTGAAGATGCTAGTGCTCGTAGCTGAAGATGCTAGTGCTTATAGCTGAAGATGCTAGTGGTGATAGCTGAAGATGCTAGTGGTGATAGCTGAAGATGCTAGTGCTTATAGCTGAAGATGCTAGTGCTTATAGGTGAAGATGCTAGTGCTTATAGCTGAAGATGCTAGTGCTGATAGCTGAGGATGCTAGTGCTGATAGCTGAAGATGCTAGTGCTGATAGCTGAGGATGCTAGTGCTGATAGGTGAAGATGCTAGTGCTTATAGCTGAAGATGCTAATGGTGATAGCTGAAGATGCTAGTGCTGATAGCTGAAGATGCTAGTGCTGATAGCTGAAGATGCTAGTGCTGATAGCTAAATATGCTAGTGCTGATAGCTAAAAACGCTGAAGTTGATAGCCAGCTAAAACATTACCTAAATGCCACATTTGCCTAAAAACTAAAAACTTAGGTTATCCAAAACAGCTAGCATGTAGCTGGAATTTTAGATAAACTCCAAAATAGACTAAAAATCTTAATAAATGCCAAAATAGTCCAAAAAGAAAGCAGAACGCCATTTTTCAAACTTTAAAAATCTAACCTTTTAATATAATTATAAATAACAAAAAGGCAGGAATATTATTCCAGAATAAATCAACTTAAACCTTAAATAACTTTCAATATTTTACTTTCCATAAAAATATATTTTGTCAAAATTATACAAGTTAGAAATAAGCTCAAGATAACATCAGGGCATTAATAGCAATAAAATAAAATGATCTGGAGGGCCGGATTGACTTTGACACTTGCAGTAAAGTGAGAATCAACTGAATTCATTCAAATGCATGTAAACGGTTAAAAGTGTTACCATGAAGAGACCATCTACTACGGAAGCATCTGATTGGTCAGTTTATAATTCTAATAGTTTGAACTACAGGAAAAAATATCAAAAAGAAAATGAATATTAATGAGAATTATTAGTAGTATAGCAAGAATGTTTATTCAGACAAAGTGAATGATTGAGTAAAAGCTTTTTAGTCTTTGAGATCTTAGCTTCTTAATTTTTTGGGAACGCTTCGGGGGAGGGGTCACTCAGTCCAGTTCTCATATGCAGTCAATGGGTAAAACATAACTAGTAGAAGTATAATCCGGTTAAAATTTACAGTCAGTTCATCTTTAAGTGACCCAAAATGCTCTTTAGAATTGAGTTTTAACACTTAGGAAAGTCCCTTTAGAAAGGTCAAAGGTCACCCTAACCAAAAATTATATGTATTGGCAAAGTCAAACGTTTCACTATTTCCTCCAAAACTCAAGATTTTAATAAAAATGCATATTTATTGGACTAGATGGAATTATTAAATCAAATTATTTCCTCTTATTAAGTGGAAAATAAGATTACAATGATAAAAAAAGTAAAAATGTATTTTTTCTTCTAACCGTTTATCACATCCAGAAGCTTTCCTTCCCCGTATCATAAAAGAGCACGAGGAAGCACATTCATATTCCCCTCTTTTTATCTCAGTGAACCAGAGCAGATGATAGCCGCCTTCATTACCGCCGCCCTCAGCACGCTCTTCATCAATCTACTTCCTGTCCCCGAGCTGCATCCCTGCAGCCAGCGAACAGCATCTGCATTGATCCGTCAGGTGTTCTCTGAATGCAGAGAGCCTCTGATTCTGAATCCTCTTCACTTCATTATCACAAGGAATTCATTTGTATTCATTGATTCTCTACAGACTTATTGTTTTCTAATGAAAAATGCAATAAAAATTGAAATTAACATGGATAAATCAATGTAAAAACAGTTATTTCTGGTTTTATCAACTTTCATGCAATAAAAACCTTTTTTCTAATGAAAGTTGGTCAAATATTTGTAATTTTACAAACTTTTCCTTAAAAATATCATCAGCAGCTTCTCTTTTTAGTAACTCTGGAGTATGTGTCACTTCCAACAGTGAATTTTCTCTGGCTTTGAAGTGGCATTTACCGCAGCACTTTGAGAAAGAAACCCCAGAAGGAAACAGCTAATCAGGACTTCAAAGAACGCCTCGCATCAGTTTGATTCCCCCCATTTTCTCTAAAAGTGTTATTTTTTTTCAGCCCCTCGACACCTAAATAACAGGATTTTTCCAGGAAATAAAACCCGTTTTTCCCATGACTCTTACCTTTCCGTGCACCTTCTGCTGAGCCTCGCTGCCCTCCAGCAGGTCCTCTCCACCATCGCCGGTCGCCACTTTTCTCTGAAGGTGAGCATTTTGTTCCCGCAAGGCCACAATCTGCAGACGGGGGAACAGAAAAAATCTTTAACTCTGATATTGAAGGAAGAAAAACAAACTTTCAGCCGGTTTTCCTGTGAAATTGACAGTAAAAATGATCAAAAAGACATAAAAAACCTCAACATTTAAGGTTTAAATGAGCTAAAATAGAAAAGAGCAGCACCTCTGACCGACAGTACAGTGTGGTTTTAACCAGCGCCCTTCACACAATCACTATAATTACGTTCTCCGAGCCTCGTGCTTCATTCCTGCAGCAACTAAATCAGCAATAAATCCTGCAGATGATGAGGTGATTTCCACAGAGAACACGTGATCAAAGCTGCTTTAAGATGAAAGGCGACGTCAGAAGATCATGAAAGATCATGAAAGATTTCCAGTCCTGAAGCAGTTTGGTTTTTCTGACATGAACAGTGTAGGACTGAATGAGGTCTCATTTATTAGAAGCTTAAGAATTGTTTGTATTTTTAAACAAATCCTTGTTTTGTTTTAGATTTGTGTCATTTTTGTGAGTTAAAGAAGTTCACTGTCACAGAAAGCAAATGATAAAAAACGTATATGGGGTAAAATAAATGTCAAAATGAAACGAGGGCTTACAGGCAAAGCTGTGCGTTACTAATATAACATTTTACGTTTAAAATCTCTGTTTTGAATATGACTTTTCTTTTCAAATGCAAACGAGAGTAGATCTAAACTTTATTGATGCCACAATTGGGAAATTGATTATTATTATTATCCAGAGGTCCTGGAAAATAGTCAGTATGTCAGTAAAAAAAACATTGACCATAAAGGAAAAAAAAAGGCAATAGCAGCCTACCGATGTGACAGATTAAGGTTCAAAAGACCCGACTTTTTTTCTTTAAAAAACATTAGCCAAGATTGTTTAGTTTTGGTGTATACAAAATAATTAAATTTTTCATAAAACATAAAAAAACACTAATCATGTACGTTTTTCATCAGTGCCCGATTGTTCTCAGTTATGGAGGCGCCTTCTGTTCCTGACATTTCCTCTTGTGGTAGTGAATATAAGGGCGCACGTTTGACCTCTGACCCCAGTTTGGGAAATTTGTGCTTAAGGCAAAGAAAAGTCATGACCAAAACAGAAAAAGATCAGACTTGAATCAAAGAAAATCTGTATTTTTTTATTTTATTTATTTATTTTTTTTATAGTTTATTCAAACATGTTAATTTATACATATACAGTAGCTATATGTTACAATAGCTACTGTATATGTAAAT
>NC_050534.1:17570248-17588771 GCF_002922805.2 Oryzias melastigma | reverse complement strand
AGTCATATTAAAAACAGAGAAAAATTATGTTTAAAATAGAGAAAAGTTGTATTTAAAACACAGAAAAGTCATATTTCAAAACAGAAAATTGTCTTGTTTAAAACACAAAAAAATGTGAATTTAAAATGGAAAAAAGTCGTAGCAAAAACAGAAAAGTCGTAATTAAAACAAAGAAAGGTTTTAGCTAAAACTGGAAGAGAAAAGTCATTTCTAAATTAGAGAAAACAGATAAAAAAAAACGGGTAAAAGTCATAAAAAAAGATAAACGTCTAAAAACCAAATGTTCACACAACTTTGTCCATTAGTTCTATTTTGACAGTAATCTTACTCCATAGTTTTAGGACGAGAAAAATTGTAGAACATAAGTGAAGTTTTTTTTATTTTTTTATAGAAATGCTCACGCGTTTCCTTCACTAATTCCCCTTCAGCAGTTGTTTTCCAGAGATCCAGCAGGAGCTGTTAGTGTAAACAGGTCAAGCTCCTCAGTGTTTGATGGACAGAAACTTCTCTCCATATAAAAGAAAAATACCACAACTGTTGGACATTTTAGAAAATCCTTCAATGAGAACATTTTTCCTCAAAGCACAATGACTAAAAATCAGTTTTTATAACACTTCTTGGCTAAAACCAAAGGCTGGCGCTGTATTAATAATGATTTTAAAGGTCAAACAGAAGAAGACATTTTAGGTTTCACTGCAGCCTCAGTCCTGCCGGCTGGTCTCACCTTCACATCATCAATCTTTAACAGTAAAAAAAAAACAGCCCCTGGCACTGAAAACTTTCCCCTCCACTCCTACTTTCTCTGTATGTTCAAGAAAAACAAACGAAGAAATCCCTAATTCTGCATTTCGATTCCTCCTTTTTTCATCCTTTGATGAGAGACGAATCGACGGATCAAAAGGGAAAAACGAGCTCTTGTGTTCGTTTTGCATCTGGCAAACTTCTCCTGGAGGTGAAGCGCTCCATTCATCATCAGGTCTGCTTTTATGTCAGAGGTGGTGCTGGTGTTTGATCTGAGCCGGAGAGATTCCAGACTCAGAATGATCCGTGGAAAACACCCGGCTTCTGCCCGGATTAAACCTAACGAGAAGAGACGATCTGTTGTCTTCAACGTCAAAATGCTGCTGTGGAGATCTAGAAACCCGAGTCTGATCTCTGATTTCTGTCTTTTACTTAAGAATGTATCCCTTTAATTGCACTCTAACCCTTCAGTCTTCAGAACTTTTAATCCACTGACTTTTTAATCCATGCATAAAATACTTGAGATTTAGGAAACAGGTAAAAACAAACTGCTTTTGAAAAACTTTATTTTCTCTAACTCCCCGTTTAGATTTATCCATTTGCTTCAAACCAATTTTTTAGGAAAAATCTAGTTGATCCCGTCATTTCCACCATATGGATAACTTCATAAATAAAAATGAGGCTGCAGCTCCTACTGGTGACTAGGTGTAACTGCAATGTAAAAAATAGATTGAGAATAACATTTCAGTTAAAAAAAAAAACTTTAAAAATTAATCTAAAATCTTTTTTGGCCTTAAATTTTTTCCACTAAGGTGAAAATGTGTTTTATTTATAATAAAAATAATCCCTGCTCAGAGCTGCATTACCTGCTCTAGTGTCAAAAATGTGTTTATTTTGACTTTTTGAGTCACAGTTGCCATGGAAACTGGTAAATGCATGTTTTTAATGCATATATATGCAACTATTTAATACTTGGTCAGCTGTTGCTTGTTTTTCTTTGGTGAAGCCAACTATATTTCTAAACACATTAAATGAGTCCTAGATTGTGTCACCCTTTTCCTCAAAACATTTTTCGTCCATTTTGTACATCTTCTATCGCTTGTGTCGCCGTTTTCCATTTCTCCTCCACCCTTGTCTTATAAGGATAGAAATTTTCCGTTTCTTCTCCACCCTTGTCTTACAGGGATAGAAGTTTCCCGTTTCTTCTCCACCCTTGTCTTACAGGGATAGAAGTTTTCCGTTTCTTCTCCACCCTTGTCATATAGGGATAAAGTTTTCCATTTCTTCTCCACCCTTGTCTTATGGGGATAGAAGTTTCCCGTTTCTTCTCCACCCTTGTCATATAGGGATAGAAGTTTTCCGTTTCTTCTCCACCCTTGTCTCCCAACTGTCACCGTTTTCGGTTTCTCCTCCACCCTCGTCTTATAGGTTTCGCAGTTTTCCGTTTCTCCTCCATCCTTGTCTTATGGGGATAGAAGTTTTCCGTTTCTCCTCCATCCTTGTCTTATAGGGATAGACGTTTCCCGTTTCTCCTCCACCCTTGTCTCCCAACTGTCACCGTTTTCCGTTTCTCCTCCTCCCTCGTCTCCCATCGTTTCCCCGTTTCTCTTCCCTCTTCATCTGCTAGGGGTCACCATTTCTCCATTTCTCTTCCGGCCTTTTTTACTAAATGTCGCAGTATTCCCGTTTGTCCTCTGCCCTCGTCCACCAGCGGTCCCCATTTCCTCATTTGTATTCCCCATTGCCCCACCAGGGTACTGTTTACCCATTTCCTCTCATGTGTCTTCAATGAACAAGTACTAGGTAGTTGGAGTGTGTTTGGTAAGAGTCGGGTGATGTACGAATCCCGATATGTGTCTCACGATACGATTCATATATTGATATATCCCAAGACTGTTGAAAAACTATTTTTCACCTTTAATAGTATAACTTAAAAATTAGCACTGCAATTGTACCTGATATAGATACAATTGTCATAAATTCAAGGCTCTTTTTTTGGTCAATACTTCAAAGGAACCTGTCAACATTGCATAATATCGGTTTGGAGAGGGTTAAATCGATACACTCCCAACGAAATATCGTGGTATATCGTCGAATTGATTCTTCCCTACACCCTACTAGATAGCACTATGTGGGTTTTATTAACACTTTTCTAACCTAGATGTCACCGTTTACCATTTTCTCTTAAGCCCCCACTCTGAACAAACACTAGATGGTGCTTTGAAGGCGGTTAAAGGATTATTAGTTTAAGAAAATCTTCCAACTGTTAGGAAGAGTTCCTGTAGATTTCTGGTGACACTTGATTCCATCACAATCTCATTACTTTACATCCCTGCAGGACGCCGCCAACACAGACAGGAATCATTGCGGCGCTGCTTTCACACCTGTGGCTGTGCGAGGTCAAAGGCCGGCCGCTTCCATCAGGCGCGGCGGTGTGGTGGAAACACCCGCCGGGAAACGGATCTTATAATGGAGCTCCATCGCAAATCAATTACCAGTTTGCTGCTTCGCGCTTCCCTGGAGCATCTGAAGCGAAGGGATTTCCGTTCAGCAGCTCCGGCTCAAGGTCCAATCAGTCATCTGTCGGCGGCTGACAAGTGTTTCACAAAAGTACTGCTTTTTAACCTCGACTACAATTGGAGAAAATCACTTAAATGCTGAGATCTTAAAGATCCATTCACAGGAAAATTATATTTTTAGTGTTTTTAACATCTTCTCGAGGCGTTTTTCTGATGAATGAGGAGACAAATACGGAAATTTAAGCTTAAATTTGCATTTCTTGTCTTAAGAAGTCTTTAAACACGAGTGAGGGGCTCAACAGCTTCGTTTCAAAGAAGCTTTTGTTAAAAGTTGTCCAAAAGTCGAAGAGTTGGAGGCCGAGTTTCACCAGCTTCAATCATCTCTCAGCACCTACTTACCGAATCGTCTGGTGAGCCTCTGATAAGCCTTCATCTTTGTGCCTCCACACCCTGTCAGCTTCAACCCAGCACACCCTGCTCTCATCAGCACCACCTTTCTCCTTATCACCTCTATTTCTGTCTCCTGCGTGCTCCTTTTGCATCCCTCCATCTGTCCGTCCTCCCAACGACTCTTTTCCTGACTTTGGACCCAGGTGAGAGTCAGAGTGCCGGTCCAAAATGCATTTTTCAAGAGGCAGGACCCTCTGTATTACAAGAGCGCAGCCGGCAGCTCCTGTCAGATCAATGATGGAGCAGCGTGGTGCGTGCCGAGTCGTCGCTGTCAGATTCCGAGGGAGGATGGAGACGAGTGAAGCCTGCTGAGGTGCTGTGGACGTCTGAGCTCATACGAGAGAAATGCCACATTTCTGAGCAGGACAAGTCCAACCAGATCCAAACCACAAAAACCTTGTAGAACTGCTGCAGTGCAGTGTTGTGTACCGGATGGAACAGAGTTTGCTGTTTATTTGAACCCATCCAGATGTAGGGCAGTGATATGACTAACAAAAAAGGCTTTTAATTATTTTTAAATTATATATTATTTCATATTATTTTTATTCACACAATATTTTTACCAAGTCAAACGGTTCTTCTCTTTGCAGTCATTTCATGTTGACCTTGTGTTGATTCTGCACATGACAAATAAAGCTTTATTCAAATTCAGTGTAAAACACAAGACAAAACTGAACTCTGTATTTAGTTAAACATCAGAAATTAGGCTGAAACTTGGATTTCTCAGCTATATTGCTAAAAAAACCAAAAGCTTACAACTTTTTTTTCTAAAGAAACTGATAAAACCATTTTAAAACTGAGAAAAATCAATGGTATGGTTTGAAATAATAATATTTCTTAATTCTTTTTTACACAAATTTTGGAATATTCATTTTCAAAATAGTCCAATCCGATTACATGATCAAGAATCAGTACCGATCGCACCATTGAAAATCAGCCCAAATCATGTGATCAGAAATCAGGCCCGGCCATGTTATCGGAAATCAGCCCAGATCATGTGATCACAAATCAAGCCTGATCATGTGATCAGGATTCAAGCCTGATCATGTGATCAAGAATCAGCCCAGATCATGTGATCAAGAATCAGCTCAGATCATGTGATCAGAAATCAAGCCTGATCGTGTGATCAGAAATCAGGCCTGGCCATGTGATCAGGAATCAGCTTAGATCATGTGATCAGAAATCAAGCCTGATCATTTGATCAGAAATCAAGCCTGATCATGGGATCAGGAATCAACCGTGATCATGTGATCAGAAATCAAGCCTGATCATGTGATCACAAATCAGCCCAGATCATGTGATCAAGACTCAGCTCAGATCATGTGATCAGAAATCAGGCCCGGCCATGTGATCAGGAATCAGCCCAGATCATGTGATCAGAAATCAAGCCTGATCATGTGATCACAAATCAAGCCTGATCATGTGATCAGGATTCAGCTTAGATCATGTGATCAGAAATCAAGCCTGATCATGTGATCAGGAATCAGCCCAGGTTAAGTGATAAGAAATCAAGGCTGATCATGTGATCAGAAATCAAGCCTGATCCTGTTATCAGAAATCAGGCCCAGCCTGTACGGCCTTCCAGTTCCCCTTAACGCTTGAGGGCAAAATTCATCTACAGCTGATTTAAACTTTATTGTTCACTAGATTTCATGTAGGAACCATTAAAATGTGATATAGATTTTCCCTTAACTGAACATAAGAAAAAAGATGCACGTTACCATCAGTCACTGATCTAAAGCACTCCTGAATACAGCAAAAAATAAAAGTCAGAGGACTGTTTTTCAAATAAAGCTGGCATTACCTCCTGATTCGCAGCGGTTAGCTCCTCCTCCAAGGCGGAGACTCTCTCCAGTGACACTCGCAGCCTCTCTCTTACCTTAAACCAAATGCATCACAAAATTTTGTTAGCTTTTCAGTCTCGAATAAGAATAAAAACCTCACCAATTTCAGAAAATAAAACAGCAGAATTACATTTTTACACATTTTTATGCCCAAAAACACCTTCTTGTGACTCCATTGTGATTCCTTCATTGATCATGACTTACTTCAATGACTTGTTTCAGAGGTGTAGAATCCGCAACAGAGGCTGTCTATTTTGTCACTATACGGGTTTAAGGGTCTAGAATTTAGCAGTAAAACATCACAGGCGGATGACTTACCTTCTCATCGAGGGCTTTGTGGTGTTCAAACAGGGACTTGAGAGCTTTAAGTACTTCAACCTCACTGGAGACCCCCGATGGAGACTGAGCCTGCCGCTTGACCACCGTCATCCGGAGAGAACGCTCGTGTCTGGATACCAGGCACTCCAGATGTTCCAGAAGTAACTGTGACATAAAATACATAAATAAATAT
This sequence comes from Oryzias melastigma, assembly GCF_002922805.2. Classification (NCBI taxonomy): domain Eukaryota; kingdom Metazoa; phylum Chordata; class Actinopteri; order Beloniformes; family Adrianichthyidae; genus Oryzias; species Oryzias melastigma. The sequence goes on along the minus strand of NC_050534.1, from coordinate 17,582,706 downwards.
AGGTAAATTAGTACAATATATATATATATATGGGCTGCACGGTGGCGCAGTGGTTAGCGCTCTTGCCTCACAGCGAGAAGGCCCCGGTTCGACTCCCGGCTGGGACCTTTCTGTGTGGAGTTTGCATGTTCTCCCCGTGCATGCGTGGGTTTTCACCGGGGACTCCGGCTTCCTCCCACCGTCCAAAAACATGCTTCATAGGTTAATTGGTGACTCTAACTTGCCCCTAGGTGTGAATGTGAGAGTGGATGTGTGTGTGATTGAGGCCCTGAGACAGACTGGCGACCTATCCAGGGTGTACCCTGCCTTCGCCCATCAGTAGCCGGGATAGGCTCCGGCAACCCCGAAAGGGACGATGCGGTCTGGAAGATGAATGAATATATATATATATATATATTATATATACAAACACACATAAAACCTGTGCATTGTTAACACAGTGTTTGCGGTTTCAGGATTTTGCTGATTCACCGGATGAAAAAAATCACATGTTGAAAACGATTTTCGCGGAGGATGACTATCATCCAAAGAAGGTGTTTATTATATAAGTAAATTAGTATTTTATATATATATATATATATATATATTTATATAAGTAAATTAGTATTTTATATATATATATATATATTACTAATTTACTTATATATATATATATATAAATAGGAGGTAAATTAGTATTATGTATATATATATATATATATATATATATATACGTAAATTAGTTTTATATTGATATACTGATTTACTTATCTATAGAGAATTTCCCCATTGTGGGAGTAATAAAGGATTTGATTGATATATATTAGTACATTAGTTTTATATATATATATATATTACTAATTTACTTATATATATATGTAAATTAGTTATATATATATATAAAATACTAATTTTATATATATATATATATATATATATATATATATATATATATATCCATCCATCCATCTTCTTGACCGCTGTGTCCCTTTCGGGGTCGCGGGGGTGCCGGAGCCTATCCCGGCTACTGAAGGGCGAAGGCGGGGTACACCCTGGACAGGTCGCCAGTCTGTCACAGGGCCTCAATCACACACACATCCACTCTCAGACACACCTAGTGGCAATTTAGAGTCACCAATCAACCTATGAAGCATGTTTTTGGACGGTGGGAGGAAGCCAGAGTCCCCGGTGAAAACCCACGCATGCACGGGGAGAACATGCAAACTCCACACAGAAAGGTCCCAGCCAGGATTCGAACCGGGGCCTTCTCGCTGTGAGGCGAGAGCGCTAACCACTGCGCCACCGTGCAGCCCTATATATATATATATATGCACATAAATTAGTATTATATATATATATTACTGATTTTCTTATCTATATATTAGTACATTAGTTTTATATATATATATTACTAATATACTTATATATATAAGTAAATTAGTTATATATATATATATATATATATATATAAAATACTAATCATATATATACGTAAATTAGTTTTATATATATATATTACTGATTTACTTATCTATATATTAGTACATTAGTTTTATACATATATATATATATATATAAGTAAATTAGTAAAAAATAATATATACATACACACACACGAGAACATTAGTAAACATTTTTAGAAAAAATGAAGAAGTCTGTGTTGGCTTCTTGGAGCCAGCAGGTATTTTCTTTTTGTCTCTCAATCCAGTTCCGGCATGATTAAATCGCAAGCAAATCAAGTCCACGCAATTTTTTCAAAATGTATCTCTCCTCTCTTATTTTGGCAGTCTTTGTCCTTTGAAACACCTCATAGCTGTAAATACACGGACGGAACAAAAACAATCGGACTCAAAAGCAATCCTTTCAGCAACAGCGCACAAAAGGATTACACTAATCTCACTTGCTGGATGCCATGTCAAGTCAACTGCAAACAGAAAGCTGCAAAATGAGAATAACGATCAAACAGGCAAGAAGTGAAAAAAGGCGAAGCTTCAGCTGCTGACTTCCTGGTTCTGCAGTTTTCTGAGGGATCGTCAAAGAATTGTATGACTTTATCTAAAGATTGTGATGCTGGGAGGGTAGATTTACACTAAATCCACATAAATGGAAACTTAATGGTTACGTCTGAATTCACTCAAGACTCTCTAATGTCAAATATGACATCAGCTAAGGTACAAGCGTTTTATGAAGACTATTTAATACGGTTGTCCCATTCTGATCACATGATTGTAAAACGATTAGGGATCAGATATTTACTTGATTGTTACTTTGATCAGCTCTACATATATCAAGATTATTAAAACAGATATATACTCTAATAGACGTCTGGACATCATTTTATTTTTGTAAAATAGTTGAATATTTTCTGCAACTCCTTAGAAATTAGCCTCTGAGTTGTCAGCGGGACTGTTGGTGTGGAAGTTAGCCTCCACTAATTTCCCAGCAGTCTTTTGTTAAGTCTCTCTCCCTCTAGTTCAGGGGTCTGCAACCCGCGGCTCTTTTATCTCTCCATGGTGGCTCTCTGGGTGAAGAAAAATAAAATAATACTAATTTTAAAAAACAAATTGAGTTTAGCTTCTATTTTAGCAACATGCTAACGGTTTTTTTGTTGCTAATTTGTTGTCTAATGGGGGTTTTAGGCTAATTTAGAGTTTAGCTTCTATTTTAGCAACATGCTAACGTTTTTTTGTTGCTAATTTGTTATCTACTGGGGGTTTTAGGCTAATTTAGAGTTAAGCTTCTATTTTAGCAACATGCTAGCGTTTTTTCGTTGCTAATTTGTTATCTACTGGAGGTTTTAGGCTAATTTAGAGTTTAGCTTCTATTTTAGCAACATGCTAACGTTTTTTCGTTGCTAATTTGTTATCTACTGGGGGTTTTAGGCTAATTTAGAGTGTAGCTTCTATTTTAGCTACATGCTAACGTTTTTGGTTTTTTTTGCTAATTTGTTGTCAATTGGGGTTTTAGGCTAATTTAGAGTTTAGCTTCTATTTTAGCCACATGCTAACCTTTTTTTTTTGCTAGTTTGTTGTTTACTGGGGGTTTTAGGCTTATAAACTTAGGTTTAAGTTTTATTTTAACAACAGGTTTTTGACTAATTAGTTTACTGAAAAAATGTATAATAATTTTGAGTTTGGCTAATATTTTAGCAAAATGCTGATGTTCTTAGCTAATTTGTTATTTACTGAAGGTTTTTTTTTTGATAATTTAGAATTTAGCTTCTATTTTAGCAACATGCTTACATCTTTGACTAATTTAGTTTACTGAGGAATTTGAGGCTATTTTGGAATCCAGCCAGTAATTAAGCAACAAGCTAGCTTTTTTGGCTAATTTGGCCTCTAATTAGTTTTTTATGCTAATTTGGAGTTTAGCTAATATTTTAGCCATATATGCTAACATTTTTGGCTAATTTGTTATATTCTGGGGTTTGTAGACTAATTCAGAGTTCAGTTTTTCTTTTAGCAACATGCTAACATTTTTGGTTGATTTAATTTACCGAGGAATTTTATGCTAATTTGGAGTTCAGCTAATATTTTAGCCATATATGCTAACATTTTTGGCTAATTTGTTATATTCTGGGGTTTGTAGACTAATTTAGAGTTCAGTTTTTCTTTTAGCAACATGCTAACATTTTTGGTTGATTTAATTTACCGAGGAATTTTATGCTAATTTAGAGTTCAGATTTTAATTAAGTAGCAAGCTAGATTTTTGCTAATTTGGCCTCTACTTATAGTTAACAAATTTTGAGACATGCAAGTTTTTTTTATATTTTGGCTGTTGTTCAGACTAAAAATATTTCAAATAATTCACATTTATTAAAAAAATAAACAAAACAGAAAAAAAGGGTCATAGATACAAATCCAAATTTCTTAAAGGCTAAAGTAAGACTATTCGGCTCCTTCTAGGTTTTGATCAGTGGAGAACGAGCTCAAATGGCTCTTTTACTGTTAAAGGTCGCTGACCCCTGCGTTAGTTTATAACACCTAACAGACACAGCGACACGCTTGTAAGCATCTCAGTAGAGCTCTACAAAACATATAAACCCAAGCTACTCGCTCAACATCACCCATGTTTTCCGTGATGTGGGAACGAATGAAGTCCAGAAAAACGGCAGTTGCTTCGTGGCGTCAAAGCGTCGAGCAGTACATTTGAAATGCATCAAAAGAGAGGCGGCAGACACAGACTATATTTTCCGGACTATAAGTCAAGAAGAAGAAGAAAACCATGGTTGTGTCAGAATTCGCCCCCTAATCACTACATAGTGCATTCGCCATTTTTAGTGCTGCCTAAATCTACTTCCAAAGTCTTTGCGGAAAACTAGCTTACATCGATTGCCACTAGATATGCAGATATAGACCACAATGCATTGTGGTCGAACAGTTTCAAACAAAAAAACGTGTTTAAATGTAACATTTGAATAAACCATCCACATTACCACTATCAAAACACAGTGGAGGTATAAATAAAAGTGAAATGTTCATTTTTATTTGTTTTTTCCCTTTGAATTCAATGACATCATATCTGGTGTGTAAAAGTAGTGAGCATCGTCTCTTAATTATCTTTAAAATCCAGGACACTATATAGTCCTACACTATATAGTTTTTAATAGTTAGGAAGTTAGTTAGTAGTTTTAAAATAAATAAATACACGAATACTAATCGTTTGATCTGTCTAAGAAAAATATTAAAGTTTAATAGGGAAACAATCAGATTCTCTTCCATGTTTGTTTTGGACGACTTCTTCTGCCACTGTCAGTAGCAAATACTTTACTCCACTGCAGCGCCCTCTAGTGGTTGTTAGAGGAAACAACTGCTAAATGACAACCGATGTTTACTGGGAAAATAAATATATGAGCCTATTTATGTCTATAAAAAAACAAAAATAAGTCACTCCTGACTATAAGTCGCACCCCTAGCTTAACTATGAAAAATACGGCATACTTTAGGTTCTGGTTGATGTCTGCCGTCAGGTCCTCCTGGTGCATTGTGGTCTATATTCACCAATCTAGTGAGAAATGTTTTGTCTTTTCAGGGACCTCTGGGAAATTTCCCCTGGATTTTGTAACAGTAAATCTGGACCAAATAGTGCAATAAATAGTGAGTGAATTCAAACAGTCATTCTGAAAACAGAAGTTTAGTGAAATTCGAAGCGTTTCAAGCATTTGCATCAGTCTGGATATAATTGTGTTCGTTTTTACATGGAGTTGCATTCACTTGCAGCCTTATTTTCACCTGCACTGAAACGAGGAGGCTTTCTGAAGCAGAAAGGAGAAGTTATTCTCCTGTGGCAAAAGGAGGACTGTCGTCTCCTGTCTGCGTCTCCGTGAGCAGCCGCCTTCACGTCTGCTGCACCCAAACAAACATCTTTGCATCCGGGAGAGGAGTTTTCCTGCTTGCAGACTAATTGCATTCGGTAAATACTTTCATTTTTCGCCTGAGTTCAAGCATGCGGCGGCGCTGGCGACTGTCCGAACACGCCTTTCATCACGTAATTACGGGCCGATAAAGCTCCAAACCCGGTTTAATTAAAGTCCGCCTGCTAAGAGCTCATCTAAGGATCTGAAGTGATAATAAAGTGAGAAAACGAATCCTTTCTTCGGACCTTATCGTCCTCGTTTTCTCCGCCGGCGCCGCAATCGTGTACCTACTCACAGCGAGGACGCGGAACAGTCTTATCTGTCCACAGCAGATTGAGAAAGAAAAAATTAAGTTTTATTTATTTATAAAACATCTTTTGGTTTTCTAAAAGCAGACTCATCCTCTAGGAGGTTTTTCCTCTTTTATCTGAATCCGTTTGATCAGACTCTTCAGGACATCCGTGCTGTTTGGACTCTTTTTTCCCGCTTACCCTGGTGTTGTTCCTCTCGGCTTTGAGCTCGGAGATCTCCTCCTCCTTCTCCAGCAGCTGCTCCCTGCAGGCGTTCAGCTCCTTGGTCAGCGCAGCAAACTCCTGAGAGAAAACACAAGAGGAAGACGGGTCAGGGTCGCGGTCAGAACCACACGACACCCCTGTGGTCCCCCCGAGGTGCAGCTGATGCAACGGCAAACTCAACAGAATTGCATCATTGCGTTTTCTCTGCACGCTCACAACAAGCAGAAGCAACCAAGGAAGCAAAAACATTTATTTAAATAAACCTTAAACATGGTAATTAAGAACATCCAAACAAACTCCTTTGACACATCAAGCACTCTCACTTTAAAGTTTACATATCCACTCCGATAAAAATTGTGTTTTTATTATCTTCTTGTGGCATTTTTCTCATGATGCGTAAAGAAAATTGCATTTCAACTCATTGTGGGTCCGTTTCAGACAAAAAAAGATCATATTTGTGATATAGAAAATACTCTGGGGATGCCAGAAGCCGCCCGCTCCAAGCTCTCAGCGACAGAGAGGGGAAGAGGGGCGGGGTTGCTCTGTGCCAACAATTAACTAGCTGTTGCGAGACAGATGATTCCCCGCAGAGACTGACCAGTGTAGATTTAGGAACCCCTGCCGCTCTGCAGAGACTATGTCCTAGTGTCTAAAGTGTCTAAAAAGGCGTAATCATAAATAAAAGAAAACTACAAACAGATCAAAAGATTTTTTTTTTTTTAGGGAAAAGCAGAAACTCTGGATTTCTGGTTCCAGCCAGTGCAGTGAAGACGATGTTCAGGGTGTGACCGAGCTTTTCTCCTAGTTCACATAAAGTTAATCATCAAATATTTAAGAGGCACACTAAGCAAAACACACAGAAAAACAACCCTAAATTCATTATTTTGTGTTTTTGAGTTTGGCATCAAGCTGCAGGCGGTGAGTTATTATAGAGACGCAGCAAATCAATGTGAAAAAAAGGATCTTTTTGCATCCGTGTGCAGACCTGTACCGACTTTTAGGGTTCTTCAGCAAAAACAATGTTTTAGCAGAGATAGAAGCCACTCAAATATGATTTATTTTGATTTATTAACTACTTCGACTTAGCAAATAAGGGAGAAAAAAAGAGTAACGGCTTTGACTCAATTTAAGAACAAGATTAACGCTGAAGATTAAAAACTACAGCAGGGATTCATCAATAATTAATGTTAATCCAGACGATTTGAAGGTTTTTCTTTATTCAACACACTTTTACGAGTGATCTGAGTACACAATAAAAGTCTGTGCACGACCCGCCCTTCGGACAATAACTCAGAGCTGCAGATGAACTCCAGAGAGGCTCTACATCTTAAAGACAGCAGAACAACAAATCCTCTCAGTGTTTAGGGCCACAAATCCCCCACACACCGGAGCAAATGAACATCCGACTGATCTAAAACCACCAGGAAGAAAAGATTCACTCTCAGCTTCTACAGGTTAAGACTGAGGGAGGGATTTTAGACACAAAGTAAATCATGTTTTTGCTAATTTTTTCCCCAAGAAATCTATTTCTTTAGATTTGATCGTTTCAATTTTTTCCAACTACATTCGTGGCGTTTAAGAACCTTTTAACTTTTTACTAAAGACAAAAACTGAACTTTGAAATTGATCTTCTTCAAATGTATTTTTTAAGAGAGACAATTGTTTAACACAAAAACAACAAAACATAAACAGTTTCCAAAAAAGATTGATAGTTAAATTAAAAGATTAGATAATTTAAAACTTTTAAGATGACTTAAACAATTCTTTAGGAATTATTAGAACCTAAAAAAAAAACATTAAAAAAAAATGATTTTATAAAAATAATTTTTTGTAAAATTATGACAAAAATAACTTGTTTTAAATCAGTCCTGGACTCAATTTATGAACCTATTTAAGCAAAATAATTCAACTTAAATAGGTTTTTTTGGTTGATTTTAATCTTTTTTCCTCCATAATTACTTAAATGAATTGAGCTGCGTTGTGTGTCGAGTTGTGTGGGCCGGTCGTGCAGCAACAGTTGCTAAGATCCTGTTTTAATTTGTGTTTCCAGCTGAAAAGACGGCAGGAATCTTGATGAAGGGTCTCTTTTGGTGTCTGTCCTCACGCAGCAGCGAATCCCCAGCGGTGCAGCCTCTTCACGCCCGCTAACGCCCGACAAATCCACGCAAACCCCACCAGTCAGGGGTTAAACCGTCAGAACAAATGTGCTTATTATACACGGCGGAGACCTGCTTCCTTAATGACGAGTTTATCCAAAGAGAAAGCTAAGGTCAACTAAGACTGAAGACGTCGCCATGGCAACAGAGGATGAGGACGGGTGGGAGTCAGCGCGGTGTCTTCTCTGCAGAGTCGACCTACAACGTAACAACAGGAGGTTTAAGGAAAAAAATCTACTTTTATTTGTTTTATTCTTAAATACTTTTCCTGCACTTTTTTTTTCATCCCACTTCATCCTTTAAGTTATTTAACAGGTTTATTTCAAGTTATTTTTAAAATACAAGGGTATAAAAAATAAATAAAATACATCTAATCTAATTTAAGGTATTAGTTTATAAATTAATTTGAACGTTTAAAAAATCTATTTTCTTTAGATTTCAATTGCTTATAATCATAATAGACATTTTTACAGAACACACGGCAAAAAATTAATTTGAAGAAAGTAAAAGAAAAAAAGATTCTTATTTTAAGAAAATTAGTCTTATTTTCAGTCCTACAAAAAACAATAATATCAAGAAAGTTATTCAAATGCCAAATGATCGTAATTTGCAAAAATATTTCTTAGCGACGAGAATGTTTTTCTTGAAGTAATAATTCTTGATGATTTCTTACCCCATTGTCTGATTTTTTTGCTTATTTTAAAATATTTGTTATATTTGAAGATTTCTTTTTATGGAGTATTAGGACCACCACAAAAATATGAAAAAGAATACATTTAAAAATAAAAAAAAAAAGTTGTAAATTTTTGGAAATATTGTAGAATAAATTAGGAGAAAAAGTTGTCATTTTACAAAAATAAAAGTTAGTAAAAAAGTTATAACTTTACGTGAATAAAGTTGCAAATGTTTAAGAAAAAAGTTGTATATTTACAGTAATAAAGTCATGGCACTAAACAACTTACTTTTAGTTCAACTAATTTATTCTCATAAATTCAAAATGTTTTCATATAATTCTATGACTTTGATAATCTATTTTTACTTTTTTTCTCATGAATTTACAACTTTATTTTAATAAACTTGCAAGTTTATTTTGTAAAGTTACGACTCTTTTTACAACTTTATTTGCATAATTTTTGAATAAAAAAAACTATGACTTTATTCTTGTAAAATTACAACTTTTTTTTACCTTATTTCCATACATTTTGATAAAAAATAAACTTTATTTATTCTTTTAATGTTGTGACTTTTTTCATGTAAATTTATGACAGTTTTTCTAACAAATGTATGACTTTATTTTTGTAAACTAACATTTTTTTCTCATAATTTTATGAATTTATGACCTAATTTTTTTTTACTTTTATTCCCATAAATTTACGACTTTACTCATGTAAAGTACAACTTTTTCCTCATAAATTTACACCTTAATACTAATAAAATTATGATTTTTTTTTTTGCACAATTTACGACTTTATTCTTGTAAAGTTACGACATTTTTCCTCATAAATGTACCACTTTATTCTTGTAATAATCTTAAATGTGATACGACTTTATCTTTGTACATTTCTGTGACTTTAATTTGCATAAAGTCATGACTTTATTCTGATAAAGTGAATTTTGTCTCAACTTTATTCATGTAAAATTACATTTTTTTTCTTTAGTGATTTAGTTACTTTATTCTTGCACAATTTTACATTTTTATCATAAATGTATGACCTCATTTTCATATTTTAGCTGTTTTTTTATTTTATTTTCAATTATCCCCTAATAATCGAGTACACATACCTCACATTGAATTCATTAAATATGATTGTTACCAAATAAAGTTTGATCAACCAAATTCCCAAACTCATCCCTGATGGCCACAAATCCCACATTTTAAGGATTTCTTCATTTCCCTCTTCAAACGTGTTCATGTTTGCTCCATGTTGTACAAAAAAAAGAACAAAAAGCCTCATAAATCTGCCTCCCTCGGGGCTGCAGCTAATCACAGTCACCTCCTCGTAAGAACACGCCCCGCTGCAAATTGCACAATTTGCTTTAGTGCTTTTTGGAGCCCAGAATCCCCAGTTGGTTCTCCGACAGCATCCGCTTGCTCGGCGCCAGAGTGCGGCGCTCTCTCTGCAGCTCGTCATTAACGCCGGCCCATCTCGACCTCCGGGGGCGGGCAGATGTTACCCCCACCGCCTCTTCCCAAAGGCCAGCCTGTCAGGACGGCTGACAGATTGGGAGCTCCGCTGAAACAACGTTTCACTTCCAGTTTTGGCTTCTCAATGCGATAACTTTCCATCATAAACTGCAAAAACAATCTAGCAAATAAAAGCATTTTCCATCTTCGTCCTCAGCCGTTCCTCAAACTTTATGGCACAACTTCCTTTTATACTGCGAGTCGGCCACTATTCTTGTTTACTATGCCATTACACAGAGACACTGCATCACTTCGGACTGAAGCCACAGACTACAGCAATATCTCTGGAAGGAATTTCAAATGACGAAAAGCTGAAAACATGTCTAACCACAATCGCTACGGCAACTTTCCACAGCTCTGAGGAGCAAATGAGGTCGTTTTGAAAACCCCTATCATAAAAATATCCTGAAAATAATTCAACCAAAAGAGTAGACCTGCTACCTGTTGAGCTTAAATACAGAGAGACGAGGAAGACTAAAGGTGATGGAGCGCCTTCAGTGCTTCAGCTCAGCTGCTGAAACACACTTGTGTCAAAAACAGACAGGGTAAGAGACTCAGCAACCAAGGTGCTGAGATAGCTTTAATTAGCTCAAACACATTGAAATTGCTGTATAAAATACATTGGATTGGTCACAAGCTCCGCCCCCTTGTAGACGACTAGATCACGTACGTCTTTGTTTTCCTCGTCTGAGCTGGAATCTGGATCCAAATTATACGGCTTTCTGTTGCACTTCTAATGTTAGTTTGGGAGTGTCTAAGCTGGCGGGAAAGTGTGTAAAGAGAGAGCTCTCAGCAACAGAAGGGGGCGGGGTTTCTCCAACCCATAACCAGAAAATACGTTTTTTTTCTTGATATTTAAGGACATCCAGTCAATTTCATCATTTGAGTAAAGTGGAATACTTCCAAAAAAGTGACATTTTAATCTTTACTGGAATTGCACAAATTATTGCAACAAAGCAACTATTTGATTAAGTTTGCACCAAAGTGTTGGTCAAGGATAAAAGCTTTTCCATAAATATTAGTAAAAGAATAATAATAATAATAATAAACATCCTATATAGTGAAGCTAATTTCTGCTGCAAATGATTATTTTAATCTACTGATCATTTTGTGCTACATTTTCTACCTCTTTGGACCAAATAAAAATATTAATAAGAACACAAAGAGATGCTATTTTTTCCTTCTATTGAACAAATACGTTAAATAAGACAATTTTTCTCTAAAAGTTGACATCGGTCAGTGGCCACCCAGCGACGTTTTGACCAGTGCCAGGTGGGGATGATGCCATAATGAAATCGGGCGACAGGTGGGCGGCTACAGGTTGGTGGCAGTCAGAACCGTCAGCAGCTTTGATCGGAAGAAGTGTAAATTTCTCTGAATGCCCATTAGATCGAGGTGATGCAAAAAGTGGGCTTTTCTGTACGCCTGACTGCCGCCTGACTGCTGCCTGATTGCCACCTGACTGCCACCTGACTGCCGCCTGACTGCTGCCTGATTGCCACCTGACTGCCACCTAATGGCCACCTGACTTCCACCTGACTTCCACCTGACTGCCGCCTGATTGCCACCTGACTGCCATCTGATGGCCACCTGACTGCCGCCTGACTTCCACCTGACTGTCGCCTGACTTCCTCCTGACTGTCGCTTGACTTCCGACTGACTGCCGCCTGACTTCCTCCTGACTGTCGCCTGACTTCCTCCTGACTGCCACCTGACTTCCTCCTGACTGTCGCCTGACTTCCACCTGCCTGTCGCCTGACTTCCACCTGACTTCCACCTGACTGCCGCCTGACTTCCACCTGACTGCCGCCTGACTGCCACCTGACTTCCACGTGACTGCCACATGACTTCCACGTGACTGCTACATGACTTCCACCCAACTGCCACCTGACTTCCACCTGCCTAGCGCCTGATTGCCACCTGACTGCCGCCTGACTTCCACCATCTGCATTCATGACCACGTCAATGATTTAAAAAAAATCAGGATTAAATCTTGAAGATTCTGCTGATGTCTCCCCATCACTTGTATTTGTAACCATAACATTAACTGAATGTTGTACTCAATGTCCCATTTTGCTTTAATGTCTACACATATGGCCTCACTGTAACTGCATTAACAAAAAATGACATTATTTGTATTTTAAAGATTGAACATAGGCTTAAATTTAAAAAAGCGTTCAAACACAAAGTCTTATTTGGACAACAATACAATTTCAACTGATATAACTATAATATTAATACATTCAATCTTTTTTTAAGTGCTGCTG
>NC_050534.1:17564058-17569487 GCF_002922805.2 Oryzias melastigma | reverse complement strand
TCCACCTGACTTCCTCCTGACTTCCACCTGACTGCCGCCTGACTTGCTCCTGACCTCCACCTGACTGCCGCCTGACTTCCTCCTGACTGCCACCACCTACACTCATGACCACGTCAATGATTTAAAAAAATCAGGATTAAATCTTGAAGATTCTGCTGAAGTCTCCCCATTACTTGTATTTGTGACCAAAACATTCGTTGAATGTTGTACTCAATGTCACATTTTGCTTTAATGTCTGCAAATATGGCCTCACTGTAACTGCATTAACAAAAAAAGACATTATTTGTATTTTAAAGATTGAACATAGGTTTAAATTAAAAAAAAGCATTTAAACACAAAGTCTTATTTGGACAACAATACAATTTCAACTGATATAACTATAATATTAATACATTCAATCTTTTTTTAAGTGCTGCTGTTGTAATAAAACCTAAAATCACTTTACATTTTACTTATATATCTGCAGGATTGACAAAGATCCAACATTTGCTTTAGGTTTTAATAAAACAAGGATAACATCTCCTGATTTTGTCGCTGCTGTGATGTGACCGCCTTGTTTCACAGCCCCTCAAAAACCTGCAAAGTATAAATTTCCACCTGGTCGAGCCGGAATTTTTCTCCATTCTAGTTTTACCCCTGACCTGCTTGCCCACCGCCCCCGGACCCCCCCCCTCTCCTCATTACCTGCACAAAGTGCCGAGCGCTGCAGTATGTCAGCCGGAGTGTGCATGAGAATTAATGCGAGTGAGGACGGCGTTCCAGGTGAACTCTGGATGAATCGGGCCCTCCTTCCCTGAGTGGGCAACTGTCGGCCCACATGACAGCACAAGACGGGCTTTTATTTATTTTTAATTTTTTAATGGAGGCCAGCCTCTCGGTGAAGAGTCCTGGCTCCGATGGAGCTCCGGTGAGGACAGGTGTCATCCAGCCAGCGAGCAGTCTCTTCTGAGCCGTGATGGCGCTGTCATCTCCTCACAGAGAGGTGTTGAGGAAACCTGACACCGCCAGCAAACCCGACGAGAACGAAGATCAGGAACAAATTTGTTCCAAGAGACATTTAAAGCATGAGAGGCTGTCAATAACACCATCGACTAAAAACACTCTGGAGGAGCGTCTTTTATGAGCAGGAGGTGCAAGCGTGGGAGCGTGGGGGTAATATTTGTCCTTTTATAAGAGTTTCAGCTTGATGGAAGGTTTTTAATATTTAATGCGGTGCTAAATTTATACCCCAGACCGAAGGGCTGAGAAAGGCTTTCTAAACAAAACTGCCAACGTCGACATGAACAAGCGCTGGACACTCACTGTCACCAAAGTGTTGAGCTCCACTAATATCAATCAAGCAAAACTTCCCACAAAAAAATAAAACAATTCTGAAACATCAAAATTATTTAGGGAAAAGGGTAAATATTAATTTAAGTAGCATCAGTGGCGTAGCTAGAACTTTAGGGGACAGATGGGAACTGAAAGAATCAAAAAAACACAATTCAAAAAGTTTCATTATTGTAATTATTATTTAATTTTAGCTGAGGTGCCATTTTCAAAACTTAAATGGGCCATACCGTGAAAATTCTATTTTTTTTTTGAGGTATTGAGTGAATTTTACTGTTCATTCCTCACTATAAAGAACCCCAAAGTGGTATTTTGATCCGTTCATGCATTAAAGAGTAATCCTCTAAAAACCTGCACTGTCTGCAGCAGCCCCTCCCATACCCACGAAAACAAGCGGTTGGAAACGTGCTGATGTAAGATCGATGCCAACAGCTCCCTCCAGGAGGAGTCTGGAAGTACTGAAGAAGGGAATATTTCAATGTAACTTTCCAAATACGTACGACGGATGCTACAATTCTTTTGGGTAAGGGTTAGGACTCATATGGACGACAAACAACAACATTTTTGTCCCGGACGCACTTAAAAATACATGCAGGAAATGCATCAATGTGCATCTTGGTATTCCATGTGGCAAGCATGAATTTCTACCTGTTTTTGTACTTTGTTGCATGTAAATATCTACCAATAACATCACCCTTCTTTAATTAATCCACCAGAGTGTTAACAAGCTATATAAGATAAGGCAACTTCAAAATAAAAGTCTAAAGGAAAATGTGCATAAAAGTTGGAAATACGATTAAAAATGTTTAAAGTGTAACCAAACCCTAAATTGACTTTTTTACTCTGTTGACCTCTGTAAATGGGGCTTTAAAAGTGCTGTCTGTTGGCCATTGCCACATTATACATATTCTTGAAAATATAGTCTAAAACCGCCTGTGTGCTGCCCCTTACAGGTTGAATTGAGGCATTACAGTTGAGTTTTGTGATTGGTCAAACCATGTAAGTTTCAGAAGTCTGACGTCATGATCTGCAGCTCCAGTAATAACAACAGTCCTGCCCCCAAGCCCCGCCCCTCTGACTGGAGTTTTTGATTTAGGCTGTGGGTGGAGTCAACCTCCAACTTCCCTGTTTGGTTTCCCTTTAAGAATTGAAATAGTTTTATGTCTAAATGCTATTTATGTGAGATAAAGTTGAATAATAAAGTATAAATAGAATTATATGAAACTTTTTAAGAACTTCTAAAGTTTTTCATTTTTTTACTGAGATGAAGGAAAATAAACAGTTATAATAAAACAAACAAAGATAAAACCGATAAAAGTCAAGGAAAATACATAAACTTTACGTTCAGGAAAGCATGTCACGTGATTGGTGTGAACGTAGCACAACACTAATGAAGAAATAAAGTAAAAAATGTTTTATTCTAAACACTATAATTCAGTTTGACATAAAAATGTGAAAAAGTTTCTTAAGGAATGACGAGAAACTGAAAAGAGTTCAGTATTTATGAGTGAAAAAGTGTAGCTGTTGCTCTAAAGAACCGTCTGTCGAAGAACCACTTAGTGGATTCACCGTAAACTCAGGAAAAAGTGCTTTTGCTCTGTGAGTGTGGGTCCTTTTAACCCCCCAACGATGGCTCCCTAAACACCGCCAGACAGAAACTGGCGGTTACACTCAGGAGCCACAGAGACCTCCAGGAACACCAGGAGAAGCTCAGCGGGCTCGCTTCCTCGCCTTTAAATATTCAGGACGCCGCTTCTTCCTCACAGCGAATTATCGGTAAAACAGGAGCGGAAGTTTGTCTCCAGTCCGTCCGAAATACCACAGAGGACATGGACTATCTCTGCTGACACTTCTGCTGTGGATGAGTGTCATCCAGAGACGAACGATCATTAATATTCCAGCGTTTGTGCGCTTCCTTCTTATCCTCCAGAGGAAAAGGTGAGGAGGAAAACCTGTCCAAACTAAAAAAAAGGCTCTTCAGCCAAGGATTAAGCACAGATGCAGAGTTCACAGGGGCTGATTTGACATTGTGAGAGGTTGTACTGTTGCTTTTCACCCCGGAAAGATAAAAAAAAAACACCTATAATTTAAAGTTTTTGAGTACAATCCTTGAAAATGAGAAAAAGAACAAAAAAAAGCAAGAAAAAAACAAATTGAGAAAGACGAAGTTATGTCCAAGTGAACTGGATGATCAACCTGGCGGTACGTACTTGGTGTAAAATGTCAAAGTGGTGAAGTCATCACAAATCTCTATTCTGATACATGAAAGTCTTGGTGTCAAAGAATTACTGCAGCAATTATTAATTTCTCCGTCATGATCAATTTTCAAACATTTAAACAAAGACACCATTCACTACCAGTCTTCCCTTCTCCCTAACCCCCCATTTGAAGGGGCATTTTTAGAGCAAGTTGTGCCCGACATATATATATATTTTGAAATCGGACCCCTCAAGTCCTCCGCCACATCGCACTGAGAAGCGCTTTTCTTCACGTGGTTGAACCACAAAAGTTTACATTTAAAAGTAAGTAAAGATTTTTGTTGTAGTATGACCTTTTTAAAGTTATAAAACCAACGTTAATATGTATTTTTGAGCGCTGGAAGCTCCGTGCTAACGCTAGCGGACCAGCGACTAACGGTGTAATCATCAACTGAAAGTGAAAAATAAATAGAAATTTTCAAAAATGTGGAGATAAGCTATTATTTTAGCAACATGCTAACATTTTTGGCTAATTTCTGGGGTTTTTAGGCTAATTTAGAGTTTAGCTTGTATTTTAGCAACATTTTTGGCTGATTTAATTTACTGAGGAATTTTATGCTAATTTGGAGTTCAGCTAGTAATTAGGTAACAAGCTAGCTTTTTCGCTAATTTGGCATCTACTAAAGGTAAAAATGTTTTTTTAAAATCACATTTTGAGAAATGATAGTTTCTATAGTTTCTATAGTTTCTATAGTTTCTATGATAGTTTCTATTTTTGCTTTTGTTTGTGCTAAAAATGAGACATAATTCATATTTATTAAAAAAAAAAAGATGGATATGAATTCAAATCCAAATTTCCTAAATGCTAAAGGAAGACCATGCGGCTCCTTCTAGGGTTTGATCAGTAGAAAACAAGCCCAAATTACTCTTTTACGGTTAAAGGTTGCCGACCTCTGATCGAGTATTTGGGGAAAAAAACTGTGAAATAACAACACTAACTAAGAAAAATAGGTGACAAAATAACAATTAGAATGTTTTTTGTTTGTTTTTGGAATTTTTTTGTGGGAATTAAAACAAAAACTTAATTAAATAGAGGAAAAATTGTGAAATGATAACAACCCCATGAATCTGGAAGCTCTTTGAAGCAACGCTGACTAAACCACGAGGTTGTTTGTGTTATCCTGATTTACAAAAAGCTTTATAATGGTCTGATTTGTTCTGTAAAAGAGTAAATCAGTTTATGATTTACTCCCCTTTTTAATCACATATAATTAGTTTGGATCTCTTTGAAAACTACTTCTTCTCTTCTCATCACAAATAAACTATAAACACTATGAATTCAATTTCAGAATGTTATATTCCTGCTGGAGTCCAAACTCAACGGACATTGTGTTGTCAATTGACCAATTATCACATTTGTGCATCGTTATCAGAGAAAATCTATAGAAAAGTTAAATTAAAATCTCTTTAGGTTGATCAAAATAACACACCCTCATTTTTCTTTCTGACAAACTTCAAAACAGACAGAAAAAATGCTTAAAATCTTATGTTTTGCATCATTTTTCAGTGGAGTGGAGTATTATAGTTTAAGATAAGTGGAAATTATTTTTACAATATTACGTCTTTACAACATTTTTTTCATTGCACAATATTAAAAAATAATAAAAAAGTAGAAAAAAAATCAGATAACAGTTAAGATAAGGAAAAATATATAAAATAATATAATTATACAGACCCACATAAAGGTATGAGAGACAATGAATGAAGGGTAAAGGCAAGAACTATGAAAAAGACGACTTTTATGATGTAATTGTGGTTTATTAAGTAGCAACAAAAAATATTAGACAATTATTAACTTATTTTAAGATAAATGTAGTTAGAGTTGTATTTGTGTGACAGCAA
>NC_050534.1:17550231-17563957 GCF_002922805.2 Oryzias melastigma | reverse complement strand
CTAAACGTAAGTATTTAATAAACATCCTCACAGCTATAATCTAATAAAACTTTTGTCCAAACTGCTTTAAAATCAGCCTTCCTGATTTTAAACCAGTTTGGACAAAAGTTGTATTGCTTCATAAGTTAAGTGAAGTCTCTAAATTGTCCCTAGATATACATGTGTGCCCCTACGACAGACCAGTACAGGGCGTACCCCGCCTTTGCCTGAAAGTGGTTGCTCCTTCTAAAGAAGAATAGCTGCTTTAAAATCACTTTTTGGCTAATTTAATGTCAAACTGAGAAGGACTAGTGTCTCAACAGTGAAACACACACATTTCAGCTCATGTTACATTAATCCATCCAAAGTGAATGAGAGGTATCAACACTGGAGCCACAGACAGAAGCCTCGCTCATACAGACTGTTCAGGAACAAGTGGATTTGTACTTCTGAGCCTCAAAGAGACTGAAGGGTTCTCGAACTGAGAGGCTGCTGGCACCGACAGCATGTTTTTAGAGAGGAGTAAGAGATGGAAAATGATGGAGTCACTATAGTTACTTCCTGTAGTTATTTTTATTTATTTTAATTTTTTTGAAAAATGAAGCAAATTGTCCTCATAAAAAAGATAAAATTCAGCTGGCATCATTTCCACACTATAAGGTGCACTTAAAAGCCTTTATTTTATTCCAAAAACACCTTATGATCCTTAAATATGGATTAATTGATTAGTGTTAACTAAGACCAAAATGATTTTGAGAGGTACACACCTCTGTGTCAAAATGTTTGGTTGGGTGTTATTACAATTACATGTGCGCTAATGTGGCTAACATGTAGCGGTATTGAAGTGTTTTTATATTTTTTTTAACAAGGTTAGGAGTTAGCATAGCCAAAGTATGGTTTGTTTTATCTGTATCAGTGAGTTTTTTTAACCTATTGCTAACAAGGTTGGGAGTAGCAGGTTTTGTGACTATGCTAACCCTTCTAATGTAGCTAATGTGTAGCGATGTTGGACCGTGTTTTCACTATTTGTTGCTAAAAAAAATTGGGAGTAAGAACAGTTAGGTTTGGTTTTAGAGTTATCAGTCAGTTGTTTGTGTTGGAGGTATGGTTAGGAGCTATATGTGTGAATATGCTAACGCAGGTAATACTTCTAACGTGGCTAACAGTTGTTCGTGTGTTGCAAATAAAGTTGCAAGTTACATGTGCTGTGAATGTGCTAACACTTTTATTGTGGCTAATGTGCAGCGCGGTATCAGACTGTTTTTTTTTTCATGTAAATAACAAGGTTAGGAGTTATATTAGTCAAAGTAGCGTCTGTTTTTAGCAGAATTTTTTAAAATATGCTAATGTGGCTAACCCGTCTAACATGGCTAATGTGTAGCGGTGTCAAACTGTTTATTTTAGCGTGTAACTAACAAAGTTGGGAGTTAGCATTGTCAAAGTAATGTTTTGTTTTAATTGTATCAGTCGGTTTTTTATCTATCCCAAACAAGGTTAGGAGACACAAGCTTTGTGAATATGCTAACGCGGCTAATTCCTCTAATGTGGCTAACCTGTAGTGGTATTGGACTATGTTTTTCTTATGTTACTAACAAGGTTGGAAGCTAGCATAGTCACAGTAATGTTTGTTCAATTGTATCAGTCTGGTTTTTTACGTGTTGCAAACAAGTTCGGTGGTACAAGTTTTGTAAATATGCTAACGCGGCTAACCCTAGCTACATGGCTAGTGTGTAGTAATACTGGACTGTGTAAAGTTTGGGAGTTAGCAAAGTCAGAGTAACGCTTATTTTAGCTGTATAAGTCTTTTTTTTTACGTGTTGCAAACAAGGTCAGGAGTTACAAGTTTTGTAAATACGCTAACGTGGCTAACTATTCTAATGTGGCTAACGTGTGGCGGTATCGAACTGTGTTTTTCTTATGTGTTACTAACAAGGTTGGAGGTTAGCATAGCCACATTAACATTGGTTTTAGCAGTCAGTTTTTTTTTTCTACGTGACATAAAGGGCTGGGAGTTGCAAGTATTATGAATGTGCTAACATGTAGCATGTGACAAACAAGTTCTAGAGTCACAGGAAATAAAATCTGAATCTTTTGTCTCGCTTAATGCTTCTTATATAGGACAAAATTTCGTAAACAGAACATTAACTGACACCCTTTAGTGAAGGATATACGGTATACACGACTAGTTCTGTCAGGGAAAATCCCTGACCTAAAGGGGAACTACGTGTGAAGCTGAAAGTGAGCTTAAAGTACAGTATTGCAGTGATCCTAACATGACACATTATGTTCCAGTATGTTCCGTGTGGCGCAGTGATAAATTGATGCCACTGCATTGCACGCTGCTGCAGGGCTCCCACTAAAAAGGTCAGGGAGGGGGAGCTTTATTATCCAGCCAGAATGCGTTTTTCTCCGTTACCCACTTGTAATGTTCTGTCACACTCTTCTCATTTAGTCCCAGTAATATCTGGCGACCATGAATGCAGCAGAGGGGCATATCTCTGAAACAAGCATCCCCTGAAATGCCAGACCATCCATCATTTTTCTCCAGACTGGGAGAAATGCTTCAAAACATCCTTTTTTGTTGTTGCAGGGATGGAAACGCAGCAGCAGCAGCAGCAGCAGCAGCAGAGGGCTCTTGGCTGTTTAGCTGAGCTTGTTTCAGCGGGAGGAGATGATTCACATGGCTGGAGACCGTGTCCCCCTCTCACTCAAGCTGGGCTGTGTAATGGGATTACGGTTTATGGAGGGGGCTGCAGCTAATCAAAGAACCCTCACAATACTTTAATGTACATAAAGGGATAGCCACGTCACGCTACTCCTTCACTGACACGTGCTTTCTTCTTAGGATTAATGCTTATTATACTCACATTTTTGGGGTTTGGGATAAAGAAAAATCAGAAAAAATGTAATGCAAGCAGAAAGTTACACCAATAGTTTTGTCATTTAGAAAGCGGAAAGTGTCATATCTGGATATTTTCTTGCTTACAAATTCTTGCTAACCACAGGTTGACAAGGACGCCAAATGGAAGCGGCCTCCGCTCCACGCCACTTTGCCGCACTTCTGCATCCGGTGAGACGTTTTTTTTTAAAGCAACTTACAGGTTTCTTACAATTGAGAGAAAAGTAGCTAACTAGGGACCGCCAAGGGATTTGAACCACTGGTATATTCTGCTGCTAATGTGCTGGACCTTTTCAACATGGCAGGTGAGGTGGAGGCCTCACCAAGGCAGGCAGGGAGCTGGTCAGGTTTTAGTTGGTGCGCTGATTTGTTTGGTTCTTTGTTACCTTCTTTGTCCTCAGCAAACTGGTGGGTTTTGTTATTTTAGTTTGGGGTTGGACCTTGGTAGTCTTAGTTTTTCAGGCTTTGTTTGTTTGTTTTCTTTAGGTAGATTATGGTTACACAGCCATTAGCAGAGAGCTACTGGGTCAGCAGTCTCCATGACTTATTTTATTTTATTTTATTTTAACGTTCCAATTCCCTTTTGGTTTGTCTTTTTGTTTGAACCAGTACATTCATTATTTCACTCTCATTTCAGGACACAGGATGTCCTTTATTTAATAAACTGTGTTCCTTTTATTGTCATTAATGGTGGCACAAATTCGTATTTTAATAGTTGACTTATCACTGATTATTTTTTCCGATTAGTCAACTAATTGGGTCATGGGCTAAAGAACACGTCTTAACCATCATTAGCTATAAACTAACTACAAACTAGACATATAGCATTACCTGGAGTAATGCTAAAGGGAATAATGTGAGCTGAATTTGGCTGCTGAAGATGCTGAAATTGATAGCTGAAATTGCTGAAGCCAATAGCTGAAATTGCTGAAGCTAATAGGCAGCTAAAATATTAGTTAAATGCCAAATTAGTAAATAAAAACCCTGAAAAAAGGGATGTTAGCCAAAACAGCTAGTATGCAGATGAAATATTAGCTAAGCTTCAAATTTGCCCAAAAAAATGAAAAAAAAAAATCATAAATTAGCCAATGTAGTTAGCATGTAGATGGTATGTTAGCTAAACTCCAAAATAGTCTAAAAACTGAAAAAAATAAATTAGCCAAAATAGCTAGCATGTAGCTGAAATATTAGCTAATCTTTAAATTTGCCTAAAAAAAAACCAAAAACACAAATTAGCCAAAATAGCTAGCATGCAGCTGAAATATTAGCTAAACTCCAAAACAGCCTAAGAAACTGAAAAAAGCCAAAATTAGCCAAAACAGCTAACATGTAGCTAAACTCCAATTTAGCCTAAAGAACGTAATGAATGCCAAAATAGTCCAAACAACTAGAATAAGGCCATTATAACGTTCAACTTCACTACACTCCAACTCTAAATAATATAAAATAATGACTAATGGACTATTAAATTAGTCGTCGACTATTTTAATAGTCGCCTAATCGTAGCAGCCCTAACTGTCACTAGTGTCCAGTTTTTGTTTTTTGTCCCCTTTTGTATTTTTCCCCCAGACCCGAGCCAGTTTAACCATAGATGGACGTAACAACCACCAACGGTTCGTTTGTGGCGAGATCCCACGTTTGAAGAACTCATCACGCGACTGGTGGGATTTGTAAAGATTACCGTAGACGTCTCCTCTGATAACATTTCTGAGCACCGTCTTCATCAAACGGCGTTTCAAAGGACAACAGGCTTAAGGTTACCACCAAGATGTTTCCCCTAAACAAAGACCGTCGCATAAACCGACTCAAAGGGAGCAGAAGAACCGCTATCAGTCGACCAGTTTAAACACAATAGACATCAAATTGGATCATTCATTCTCTCTTGACCGCCTGACATTTCCTTTGGCACCTCTTGCTGTGTGCAGTAAGTGTTTTGTCTGTAATGCAGGCTTAGAAGCCATTTCTAATCCACAGGGAATTCTCAACTCAATGATTGGACCGGAGCTTCATCCATAGCAGACCCTTCAAAGGAGAGAATGCAGCAGGGATTACATCCCAGAATCCCTGGAAAGAGGGCACAGCGGGGCGGATCCAGCAGACCCATGAAGACAGTTTAATACAGCAGGTACGGGGCTTTAAGTGCTCCTGCTTGTGTTTCTTCAGGACATAAAAACATGTTAACACCCACCCATTAACATTTACCGGCGTTTATGAGACCAAGGAGGCGTCAAGGTGATCGTATAATTTCTGATGCCAGTCTTCTATAAGACTCAGAGTATTAGTCATCTGAGGCATGACTGAAGCTAAATGGTTTGTAAATATTAAAGTACATGAATTAACGATTTGACGGCTTTAAAAGCAGCAAAAGGAGATTTTAGCGCTCAAGGATGAGCTGTTTTAGAGCTCGATTAGTGAAAAATAAATGTTCTGATTTAGTTTCTTTAATTTAATTTTGAACATATTTTTCCTCTAGAACTGTATTGGGTTTGTCACATAATCTGATCCCATAAAGTAAATACTAATTTCAAAATAAAAGCTTAATTTATCACACATTATTTAAAAAAAACGAATTTATTCTTGTCTTTTTAGTTAACCACTTGGTCTTTATTTTAGTTTTTAGTTTTTTTTGGTAAGCCATTATTTTTTTAACTCTGCTAATTCTGACCACAAACTATGATACTACCACCACAGTTCCTGGATAAAGACTGGATAAAACAATCAATCCATTTTACTTTAATAGTTTTCCCCCAATGTTGGCAAACATGTTAAGTTTAAACTTTTTAATACAAAAAAAGAAACTAAGTCAAATAATTTAGGTACATTTTCAGACATTATTTCACTAATTTTTTTTACAACTTCAAACGCTCAAAAGTCGCATCATGTTTGGTTAATTTTTAACTACAAATATGACGACACCCACTAGCCAAAGTAAAAACCTAACAAATATAAAAACATGTAGAAAGAATATTTATGAGTTCTGATTATGAAAAATTGTACGGAAGAGAATTAAAGTCAGAATTCTGAGATTAAAGTCAGAATTCTGACTTTAATTCTGACTTTAAAGTCAGAAATCTGAGAAAAAAGTCAGAATTCTGATATTAAAGTCAGAATTCTGATATTAAAGTGAGAATTCTGAGAATTCTGAGAAAAAAGTCTGAATTTTCTGAGAAAATTCTGACTTTAAAGTCAGAATTCGGAGATTAAAATCAGAATTTTTCATGGGCTTTCTTTTCAGTGGCCCTAATCCTCTTCCGTAAAATTGAGTAAAATTACTAAACAATAAATGTACATACATTTTTTTCCAATAATAAATTGTTCAAACACAGTAATTCTAAAAATTGTATACATATTGAAATGCTTTATAAAACCCCTGACAGGAGTAACTGTCTTGAAGGTGGACGGCCACAGTAAGGTCACCGGT
Organism: Oryzias melastigma; assembly: GCF_002922805.2. Lineage (NCBI taxonomy): Eukaryota > Metazoa > Chordata > Actinopteri > Beloniformes > Adrianichthyidae > Oryzias > Oryzias melastigma. Next base: position 17,557,658 of record NC_050534.1, on the reverse strand, counting down.
TTAAACCAAACGTCATCTCTTCCCGGCCTCGGCTCTTGCTATCCCTCATCATCTGAGTCACCATCGTGCAGACGGCGTTATCGCTGTCCTCCAGCCCTCGGTCCTCCACACTCTTATGGACCCGTTTTCATATGAAATGAATGAACCAGAACCAAAATCACAGTCCAGAACATGAGATGGTATCCAAGGTCCCTACTGGCTCTGGATGAGAGCTGGTTTGATTGGGATACCGTCACCAAACTGAGCCATGAATATCTATACCTTATAAATAAGCCTTTTTACATTCAAGTATGTAGTAATGCTCACATATTTAACCAATATAGATGATATGGAGAGAAACTCTCTCTGCAGGAAAACACTGAAAGTCAAATGGCTTCTGGCACTTTTCAAAGTGAATTAGCGTTGAAGGCCTGCTGCCGTGAATGTCTGGCATTTCAGAAAAGGTCCACAACATTAAGGAGATCACCTGAGAGTCACTCTGCGTTCAGTCAGAGAGAGCACACGGCGATCCAAAGTGTTATTCTCCATTGTAACCAAAATAACAACTCTTCTGTAAAGTTCACACAGCTGGATGTTTGCTGTGAGTGTTTTTCCTTCAATGCAATTCAGCAGAAATCCAGAGCTGACGATGTAGTCCTTTAGCAGGAAGTCATAGGAGTTGAAATAAGAGCCTGTGTTTACATTAGTGTTGTATGAACACCTCTGACTCCTCTTTAGCTCTTTAACGCCTGAGCTTTTATTTTAAAATGTATCGTCATCATGATATCCGCCTGTGTGGTATCGCAAAAGACGGCATAAACCGCAATAAAATGCTTAAACAATCTCATCGCTTGAACCATTTAAAAGGTAACCAAATACCAAATCAACTTTTTTAGGCTGTTGACCTCTATAAATGAGGGTTTAAAAGTGCTGCCATGTTTTTGACAATTTAAACTTCCAGAAATTCTAGTCCATGGGTCGACAACCTTTAACAGTAAAAGAGAAATTTGGGCTCGTTTTCCACTGATCAAAAACTAGAAGGAGCCTTAAGATGAGTATTTATGACATTTTTTTCTGTTTTGTTTATTTTTTTAATAAATGTGAATTATTTGAAATATTTTTAGCCTGAACAACAGCCAAAATATAAAAAGAAACTTGTATGTCTCAAAATTTGATTACTATTAGTAGAGGCTAAATTAGCGAAAAATCTAGCTCATTAATTAAAATCTGAACTCCAAATTAGCTTACAATTCCTCAGTAAATTAAATCAGCCAAAAATGTTAGCATGTTGTTAAAATAACTCTAAATTAGTCTACAAACCCCTGAATACAACAAATTAGCCAAAAATGTTAGCATATATGGCTAAAATATTAGCTGAACTCCAGATTAGCATAAAAAACTCATTAGAGGCCAAATAAGCCAAAATAGCTAGCTTGTTGCTTAATTACTGGCTGGATTCCAAAATAGCCTTGAATAAGCCTCAATAAACTAAATTAGTCAAAAATGTTAGCATGTAGCTAAAATAGAAGCTAAACTAAAACCCCCAATAGACAACAAATTAGAAAAAAAAAAACGTTAGCATGTAGCTAAAATAGAAGCTAAACTCTAAATTAGCCTAAAACCCCCAAAAAACAACAAATTAACACAAAAAAAACGTTAGCATGTGGCTAAAATAGAAGCTAAACTCTAAATTAGCCTAAAACCCCCAATAGACAACAAATGAAAAAAAAAACGTTAGCATGTAGCTAAAATAGAAGCTAAACTCTAAATTTTTTGAAAATTACAATTATTTGATTTTTCTTCAGCCAGAGAGCCACCATGGAGAGATAAAAGAGCCACATGGGATACTACAGTTGAATTTTGTAAGTGGTATTCCAGTATTCAACTGGTGTAAATCCCACGCCGTTTAAGAAGTTCCACGTCATCGCGCTCTGGAGCTCCAGTGAAAAAGCCCCGCCTATTTTTGGTTCCGTAACGGTCGGTTGTTATTGTGTTAGTTTTAGCATTTCTCGCAGGGGTATAGTCAAAAATCTAGTTTTGGCTTACTTTTCTTAAACGTTAGGTATTAGGATTAGCAAAACCATTTTGAGACCAGATTTCTTTTGATTTGTAACACAACCCCAACCAAAAATGCTAGGTGTTTTTTTTTCTTTCTGTTCAGAGGAAGAACATACAAGTTCCCAGCATACAGAAACAAAAATGATTTAAGACAGAAAAGCTGAGCAAATAAAATTCTCTGCCACTTTAGGTGAAACTGTCCCCCTTTGTAAACACTGCAAGCACTTATACAGCAGAAAAATTGGCTTAAAATTAAAAAAGAATGGTTGTTTGCTGTGGATTTGCTTGTTTATTTTGGAAAACACCTGAAAAAAAATAATTTTAAGACAAAAAAAAATCAGCAGTCAATACAATCAATAGTTTTGGAAGCAGTTTTATGACATATTCAGATTTACTGAGTTTTGATTGTGAAGTAGTGTGAACAAACAAAACAAACACAGCTGTGTTTCCTTTTGTGAAAACATAAAACTATGTTCCCTGCTGCTTGATGTATAAACGCAGATTGGGAAAACAAAGCAACTTGGCTGTCTGTCACAGATAAAAACAGACTTTTAAACTATTCGAAAAAAATCTTCTTCTTCTGAACAGCAAACGAGATGCATGTCTTAATTTAACCAAGTAAATGGTGAGAAAACCCACCCTGCTCCTTATCATGTATAAAAAATAAAAAATAAAATGAAATTAATACTAGTTTTCCTTTTCTTCTTCCTGACTTATTTTTCTGGTGATTTGGACCAGGAGAGAAGCCACATACTCTTAGGCAAACATGGACCAAAGGGGATGTGATGGGTGCACAAACGGAGGCATTTGTCCTTGGGAGGCTAATGGTGCTCAACTCCTTGGTGGCTCCATTTGCCAGATGTTTTACTTGGCCTCTTTGGAGCCCCGGGCTCATTTTATTTGTGACATTAATCACACTTGAACACAAAGCCTTCTACAGATCAGAATGTATACTTCTAAGATCTCAGCCAAACACATGGGGTACATGGTGAGGGTTTTTGTGGCTTTTATTCTATCGGGCAATTACAAGGTGCACCATTAATGAATGGTCTGCGTTTGAAATTATGTCATATATAAGGCTCATAGAGCGAGACAAAAGTCGTAGATACTGTCAGTCTGACTTTGTAAACTGCACTCATGTTACAGGGTTACGTTGCGTTACGAAGACGACTGGGTTGGTTTCATTGGGTCTTTTAATCTGTTTGACACAAAATTTTAACAGTTGTCCCAACCTCAATCCACTATTTTTGCTAGTCGGCACATGCTATGTGAACGTGGTGATTTCCTGTACCATCGGATATACTGACAATCTTACAGGTACAAGAGATGACAAAACAACTTTGTACAATGAATTTGGTCAATTTGAGCCACCCAAGACGATAAAAATGTTCAAATTAACTCTTCTATTTGTGCTAGAAGTGTTAGCCGTGTTAGCATATTTACATTACCTATAACTGCCAACCTTGATGGCAACATGTAAAAAAACTGAGGGATACCACTAAGATAAACATTGGTGTGACAATGCTAACTCTTAAACTTGTTGCTAACACATAAAAAAAACAGTGCAACACTGCTACATGTTAGCCTAGCTAGCATTTTCACAATACAACTCTCGACCATGTTTCCAACACATAAATAATCTGACCGTTACAGCTAAAACAAACATTACTATAACAATGTTACTCCTGAACCTATTAGTAATGTAAAAAAAACACAGTTCAACACCGTTACGTGACTACGCTAAGAGCTGAATATGTTAGTTACACGTAGAAAAAAGTCTGACATAGCTACGCATTAGCATATTCAGTGTGATTATGCTAAGGGACGAAACTTACTAACACATAAAAACACAGCCCAGCACCGCTACACTTTAGCCGCGTTAGCATATTCACATTACCTGTAACTCCCACCCTTGTCTGTGACATGTAAAAAAAACTCACTGACATAGTTAAAACAGTTGTTACTGTGACTGTGCTAACTCCTGAACTTGTTAGCAATGCTTAAAAACACAGTCTGACACCACTATACGTTAGCAACATTAGCATATTCACATTACAACTAACTCCCAATTCTGGAAAAGGCTAAAACAAATGTTACTGTGACTACGTTAACTACAAAACTACAAACAGTCTGACACCACTACACGTTAGCCATGTTAGCGTATCCACATTACCTAGTAACTCACAACTTTGTTTGAGACACTTTGAAAAATTGCCTGACCCTTCTAAAACATTCGTTACTGTGACTATAATAACTTCTGTACTTGTTTGCGACCCTTAAAAAAACATACTAATACAGCTAAAACAAACATTACTCTATGCTAGCTCCCAAACCTGATAGTAACACGTAGAAAACACACAGTCCGACACACACTACATGCACATTTGCCTATTTACAAAACACCCAAACAAACATGTTGCAAGATTTCCATGTAGCTCTTAATTGCTCCAACCAGAATTAATCTATAAACAAGATGCTCCAGATTTTAAAAAGTATTGTTGTTTTTGAAAACCTAAATTTAAGGCTTTTAGGAGTGTCTACTAGTGCAGAAAATACTGTATTTTTCCACAACAGCAAAAAGCTAGAGGGAAACAAATTGTTGCCCCTTCATCCATAATTGAGAAGATATGGAGTCTGTATTTCAGCTATTGTGTTTTTTTCAGTCACCGCTGACTATAAGCAGGTAAAAATGAATCAAAGCTTCAACTTTACAACAAGAGATCTTAAAAAAACTGAAAATCAGAAAGCTACAAACACTTTGCATGAACACGGCTCCAAATTTTTTCTCTCATTTGCAACGCTGCAGTTTTAAAAGGAGAAACTTTCTTTATTTATAAAGTTTTGCACCAAGTTTTATGACTTCTCCCTCACAAAGCCTGGCAATAAAAAACTCATTTGGTTTAAACACATTAATACAAACCCCTGCCTTCAGATTACTGTGCTCGGTTTTGGATCACCTCACAAAGGATGCTGCAGTACCGAGTCACATGTTCAAAAAGGAGAAATAAAAGTGAGCGCCACCAGATTTGACTTTACTGAGAGTAACCTAAACTGTGAGTCTCATAAGACAACAGAAAGAATGGGAAATAATCCAAAGCAACCAAATATGGAATATATAAATAAACCTGTGATGCTCAGGGGATACATACATAAACATGCTCCATTTTCCAGCGTAATATTAGACCTGAGAACTGGAAGTGAAGTGCCGGGCTCTCAAGTGGCAGCTAAGAGGGTCACATCAAGGTTAAAGTAAGACCGAGCTGATGCGGACTCGATATACGTCGAGGAAACGGTTCGGTACTGATATAAGCCTCTGGAACCCAGCGATGGAGCTCGGTACTTTCATGAGATATAGCACACTTCCTCTGCACTACAACTGCAATCAGCGGAGGAAAGAAACTGCAAGTCAGCAAGCTGACAGTTTGCAAACCAGCATAATTGTACAAAAGTTCCCTGTTGTCCCTCTGCAGCATTGTTCAAAGCACAGGCACTGCAACACTGCCTTTTTCAACACAAGCTTTGGAGACTCCATCTACTGATCCTGAATGCTTCTTTGAAAGGTTTTGATCCGAGAAAAACAACTGAAAGACGGACAAAAGCACTCTTCTGTTACATCTTCAGCTCTCAAATTCACCAAACTCCTTTGCTGCAGTACTGCTAAACTCCAATAAAAATTATGTTGAGCCCTAATTCATTTTTTCTTTTAATTTAGTAGCGAAATTCCCCCAAACTGCCAAACCGCCACAAATTGTTCTATAAATGTTTTTCTTCCATCTTTGGAATTACATTCAGTTAAACAACATTTGCTGCAAGATTCATTTGTTTGAGGTAAATTAAGAGACATCTGTGAGCCAAATTGTGCTAATTTACTAAACATATTCACAATTAAATAAACATATGGAAGACTGATTGTATGGCTTGTAAGACACTTAAGACCTTATGGCAAAATCTAAACATTTAACACCTAGTTTCACTAATTTGCTGATGACACTCGGCTTTATTTTAGTATTTTCACCCTCCTCTTTTACCAAATGTTTGTTTGAGATACTGGTTCATTTTTACTCAAAATAAACTGCAATATCCCATATTTCCACCGTGCAGCAATCTAAACATGATTTTTGGGATTAAATCGATCGTGGCGTTTTTCTAATTGGGAAAAATTTTAATAAACTTTGACTTTTAGACATCAGTCAGTGGCCGACTCTTCATCACTCCCGTCCTCACAGAACTCCACTTTCTCCCATTTCGTTCACCATCTCTTCCTTCACATTCATCTGACCTCCTCCACCCAGATCCTTGTCCTCCATCTGCTTCACTGTGCCCTCTGTCAGCCTCAGCACCATGAGGAGCAGCTTTTTCTGGAAGTTCTGGAAGTCGCTTCCATCAGACATCCAAAACATCGATTCCCTTCCTGTCTCCAGGTCAGATCCCAAAGCTCATCTGTTCTTCCATCAGTTTGTTTCTACATCTCTCCTGATTGATGATGACTTTTACTAAAATAAAATGTATTATTTATAACTTCAAATATTTCTACAATGCTCCGTATTTCTGAGCATGAATCACTCCAACACAAACCCACACATTTATAAAAATAGAGATTCTATTACTAAGATATTGTTACTCATTTACTAGATTTCCACGGCATCTGTGCTGTGAGTTCATGAATTGGGCAGAAAGTGGTCAGTCCTGGTGTCCTGCCAGCTATTTCTTTCTTTTTTTGTATTTTTTGATCTCTTCTCCCTGTTGGTCTTGGAAGCTGCCAGACCAAGATGTGCCATGTGGAGCAGCGAGCTCTGGTGGGAGGAAGCCTTGGCCAGACTCAGTGTGTTAACTGAATCTCGGGGGGTCACGGGTATCGTCACATATGTGTCAGAAAATTTCCTGGATTGCCAACTGCCCTGAATAAACACTTGACAGTAACAGTGGTGCGGTCTCCGTCTTGGGGCGCAGATTTTAATAAGTTGACACGTTTGCCTCTGCCTGCTGTGGAAGTGTAGAAAAATGTGACTAAGACACTACAAAAAACAAGAAATTACATCAAATCTATTTTAGATTCGCTCTGTTTTTTATTATTCAATATAATTTAGTGCATTTAGCTTCATCAGTAAGGAAAACAGTTAAAAAAATACTTCCAAAAATGACCAAAGACGTGTTAGGATTTAAAGTTTAGGCCTTTCAGATCTCCAATAATCAGAGAAAAACCACCAACGAGGAGGACATCCCCTCATCCTCTCCAGCCGATGAAATTACTCTTTTGCTATTTGAAGGTATGGAGCTGGAGGTTTCTAATCTACTTCTGAATGCTCTAAAGCTGTTGTGTAACACAAATCTCCTCATTTTTCTTTCATCTCCTGTCATTTCCTGTTGTCCCTTAAATAAAAAGCCTAGCA
>NC_050534.1:17546793-17549426 GCF_002922805.2 Oryzias melastigma | reverse complement strand
AACGCGGCGGAGGAGGAGGAGGAAAAGATTTGGTCCTGACAAAAAATGAACATGAAAGTGTTATGGAAATTTTATTTTTGATGTTTTGTATTTTATTTTGCTGAACGTTGATTTAAGTTTTGAATTTAAAATGCCCTTCACTTGCACTTGGGCTTTTGTTAGGGATTTTATGTTACAGGCTTTTATTGTTAAGAAAGTTTATCTCAATACAATGTTACAAAATAAAGTATTTCTGATGAAAACTATAAATTTTGCCATTCTTGTTTTCATAATTAATGTAGAACTGCTAAATTCCACGAAGCACACATTTTTTTCCTTAAAAAAAGGCCACATTTTAATTTGCGATTAATCGCGAGTTAACTAAGGACAATGCGATTAATCGCGATTAAAAATTTTAATCGCCTGACAGCTCTAATATATATATATATATACATATATATATGTATATATATATAAATAGATAAAGATATTATAAAATGTAAAAGCGATAGTATATAAAAAAAACAACTGTAAACACAAGAAACTGCAGTTTCAAGATATAAAAACCTGGAAAAAGCAACACACTTATGTCAATTTCACAAATCTGTTGAACGTTACCTTTCAAAACGTTCGTATTTAAAGGAATTTTGTGAAATAATATTTCATAAAAATATACTTTAGTTCTAAAGTTTTTGCCTCAGCCTGTAATTTGCAGGCCATTGCGTGACAGATGAACACAATAAACGGCGCCAACACATTTTTCTGCTCTCCACAAAAACACTAACCAAAAAAAAAGGAAAAACAGGATATGATGCTCCTTCATATTCCATTATTTTTTCCATGTTTGCTCCTGTTTACACATAAAACCACATTTATAATGCAAAAAAACATCCCTGAATGTTCTGTTTTTTTCCCCCTAAATCCGGACAAATCTGAGGCATCACATCCGCCGCCTCATGAGCGTGTCTGTGCTAATCAGTTGGCGTGATCTGCTGTGAGTTTGGCTCGAACCCGACAGGGAATCCTAGCCTACAAAAGCTGCTATTTATATCCCTCCCTGCTCTCTCGCTGCCCGCCCCTTTCATTAACGCTGGCGTTCGCCCCAACAGACAACAGTCCTTAATTAAAACCGAATCTCGGGTGATGAGCAGAGGTATTACAAGCAAGGCAGAACATGGCGGTGTTGAGGTTACGGAGAAACCGGGTCGCAAGAAATGACTTCTGTGTGGAAGGGACACCATTAATGATTCATTACAAGGAAATGCACCAAGAGTGCACTATATATATATATATATATATATACACACATTACATATGTGGTGTATATACATATACGGACCGTATATATACGTTTGCCATATAAATATACACATACGGTGTATGTATATATATATATTAGAGCTGTCAGGCGATTACAAATTTTAATTGCGATTAATCGCATTGTCCAAAGTTAACTCACGATTAATTGCAAATTAATATGTGGCCTTTATTTAGGAAAAAAATGTGTGCTTCGTGGAATTTAGCAGTTCTACATTAATTATGAGAACAGGAATGACAAAATTAATAGTTTTAATCAGAAATACTTTATTTTGTAACATTGTATTGAGATTAACTTTCTTAACAATAAAAGGCCGTAACATAAAATGCCTAACAAAAGCCCAACTGCAAGTGAAGGGCATTTTAAATTCAAAACTTCAATCAACGTTCAGTAAAAAAAAATAAAAAAAACATCAAAAATAAAATTTCCATAACACTTTCATGTTCATTTTTTGTCAGGACCAAATCTTTTTCTCCTCTGCTGAACTGCAGTAATAAATGAAATAGAGATTTATCATTTCCAATGAACTTTTGTTTTTTAAAACCTTAAAGACTGAGAAAAGCGGGATACTCTGTGGATAGTTTGACAGTCTGTTACTGCCGCCGTGTTCTCTGGCTGCAGCTCGATGCAGCGACGTGTCCAGCGGAGCTCACGCCATGAATATGCCGGCAGACCGCTATGCTGGGGCTGGATCACGCTTAAACCTCCAGAACTTTGGGATATTTTGCATATTTTCACGCGGCGAAAGAGGGACGGACCACACACTCAAAGCTGAGATTTATCTTTTCATCTACAAATAACTGCCGTTGTTTAAACTACGTTTAAAACGTCCCCCGGTGCGCTTGCTGTTCGGAACGTCAGGGGTCCGCAGCTCTCGGGACGCGGCGCCGGACGCGAGCCGGTACCAGACGTGGTACTGGACGTGAACCGGAGCCGGGTTAGAGTGCAGGTCCTAGCGCCGGGCCGGTTCTAGCTAGCAGTTCGGTGGTTGGTGATCTAGTGAGAGCAGCCGGTGAGTTAGAGGGCGGGACGCCCGCGCGCGGTATGGAAAGGCACATATGAGGAAACTCTGCGATTAATGCGTCAAAAAAATTGTCGGCGTCATGCACGTGTCAAGTTAACGCGTGATTAACGCGACAAATCTGACAGCTCTAATATATATATATAAATATATATAAAATATATATACGCATTTATATATGTGCTGTATATACATATATGGACAGTATGTATAGAGATTTGCCATATAAATTTACACATACGGTGTGTGTGTGTATATATATATATATATATATACATACATAGTCATATATATGCTGTAAATACATATATGTAT
>NC_050534.1:17545756-17546117 GCF_002922805.2 Oryzias melastigma | reverse complement strand
CAGACGTGGTACTGGACGCGAACCGGAGCCGGGTTAGGGTGCAGGAGCTCTCCGCGTCCTGGCGCCGGGCCAGTTCTGGCTAGCAGCTCGGTGGTTGGAGACCTGCCCATGATCTAGTGAGAGCAACCGTGAGTTAGAGGGCGATGGGACACCTGCGCGCGTTATGGAGAGGCAGATATGAGGAAAATCCGCGATTAATGCGTCAAAAAAAATTGTCGGCGTCATGCACATGTCAAATTAATGCGTAATTAACGCGACAAATCTGACAGCCCTAATATATATATATAAAATATATATACGCATTTATATATGTGCTATACATATATATATATATATATATATATATATATATATATATATT
>NC_050534.1:17538113-17545634 GCF_002922805.2 Oryzias melastigma | reverse complement strand
ATATATACATGAACCATATACACATACGGTGTGTTTATATATATATATATATATATATATACACATATATACATATTCTTATATATGTTAAACATACATATATGGACCGTATAAATGAATGCATATGTGTGTATATATATTTATATATATATGGTGGAGCATCTTTTTTTTTAAATCTCCTCCTCACCTACTTGTCCACTCGTCACCGTGGCAACAAGATTTCATTTCTTTTTTTATACAAGGTTGCCATAGTAAGAAAGCACATGATTTCTTCCCCTCTGGTGCGCTCAAACTGTTTACCTTCTGCACAGGGCTGGAGACAAAAACCATCAGTGTGAAGGTAGATGCAGTAAAGTTTTCCCGCTTAGATGTTATTAAGATAGTAACTTTCTGAGGGCAGAAGAGCGAGTTTGGATCTTCATAAAACAGTTCTACACAAACGTCTCCATTAGGTAACAATATTTGATGAACATCTTTTAATTTTCACAGAGAAAAACTGTTGTTTGGTTGCAGCCACACTGTTGCTAAAGCAAAAACAGAGTATAATTCCATAAAGTTGCATTCACACCAGACAGGATTGGCAGTGGTGTCAAGTTTCATTGTTAAGTCATTGGAACAGACGCGATCTGCGGTCTTTGGAAACAACTTGGGCATTGGGCATGGCGTGACAGTCTGGGAGCAGACAATACATGATAATACATTATACATTAGAGTAGTTTTCTTTTATTTCAAATTAAGATTTATGCAACAAAGTGGGGGAAAAAAAGCATAGGAAGATCCTAAGAACATGCTTGAAAATTTGTGAAAAAGTAAAAATTTGAGAAGAAAAAACTTCTAAAAAAATAAATAATGATACTGTACACTTGGCCTTTGGTCCACTCATTCCTGGGACTTTACCCAGGGACCCATGACACTCAAAAAAATGCAACAAATTTAAAATAATGTAAATACTTTTGCTTGGGTGAAAATCACCCGGTGATAGTGCTCTAGGGTTAAATGAGCAAAAAAATGACACCACCCCCCAAAAGAAAAAAAAAAAAGTCTACATATCTGAGAATTGTCACAACAAGGTTGAATATTGAAAAAAGCTTCAGTTTTCAAAATAAAAGCCATGTTAACATGGTAGTGAATGTTTTTGAGCTGCAGACAAAGTTTCAGGCTGAAATAGAAGAAAGGCATGAGGTCTATTTCAATATTTCATATTCTGTAATGCTTCTGAATGAGTTTCTAAAAGTGGATGCACCGCTGGAACCTTTACAGAAATAGAGCTGGTCGCAGAGTTAAATAAAAGCCTGTTCTCCATTTAAATTTAACCAATTATAAGCCGGATGATTCTATTTGTAAAGATCCTGAATTAACAGATTTTTCTACTTTTTAAATGATTATTTGTGTTAATTGATTACGTTTTTTTTTTTAAGGACAGAATTAAATTAAAACAGGTGGTTTGATAATGGATTAAAATGTAAAGAAAAGTACTATTTTTTAGGGTTTTTCTGTTGATCTTTACTTAATTTTAAATCAGTGGAGGAGTTTTCATATCAAAGACATTGATGAAAGCCTCAAAAACAAAACAAGGAGATTCCTCACTGACTGAACCTTTTTCTCCTAGAGCTTTAAAGACACCATGTGATGATCCTATTGTGAGTCTGCACTCTCACAGACATCCTCCTTACACTGTGGCTGTATCATCTTCTGCACACATGAGGTGATGAAAAGAAAAACCACAGAATCCAGAGAGTGGGAAGCATCCTGCTGCATGTAATCTGTCCGTGTTTGTCCAGTAGAAAGGTGAAGGTCAGGATCAGCTGCAGGGGAGCAGCAGATTCACAGATGCTTCAGTCATGCATCGCGTGCACTTTGTCTTCACTTCCACGGCGGCTGACAGTGGTGGTGGCGGGAGGGGGCAGCTGCTGAGCGCTTAGTAAACCCTGGAGTCGGCAATCAGCAAACGCAGGTTTGGCACGTTTTCCTGAGCACGCTCTGTTTATGCTTGTAAGCAATTGAAGTCTTTAAGTCAACAACACATTTACGGACCAAATCTATTTATGATGGACATAAATAAATAAACAAGAGTTTTGAACAAGGAAGCTCGAAACACGCATACGCACGCGTTTATGTATGCAATGTTCACCGCGGGCAAGAATGTGCTGTACCCGATTCATGAACTTGCTTTTAGCACATGGTGTTCACATCGGACAAGCAGAGAGGATTTACAAAGACTTTTCATTGCTTGAAAGCGCTTGGCGTTACTGGCGTCAACTAGGGGTATGTTTTGGCAAGAGTCTGGTGGTACAATGCATATTCCAATACATGTCTCACAATACAATATGTCACAATAAAGGCTGTACCAAAACAAGTTTTAACTTTTTTCTTTTTTTTTTAATAGTAAAACTCTACCTGAATATTAAAAACGTCTTTCATTGTAATTTTATCTGAGTCTACAAAGCACCACAATCACAATGTTACTGGCCACGCAACAGATTCTCAAGTCGTCACATATTGACAATTGGTCAAGGACACCTCCCCATCCCTTTTCTGACGTTTTGAGTGTCCCAAACTCAATGTTTTTTGACGTGCTGGCTGTTCATAAAATCAAGGGTCTGCAATCCCAGGACGTGGTACCAGATCCGGTATTGGATGTGGACTGGTCCTTGGGACGTGTCGTACCGGTACCCTAACCCGGCATCGTACACAATACCAGACCCAAAACGGTACCAGATGCAGTGCTGGACCCAAACCAATACCAGGCGCAAGCCGGACACAGACGCGAACTGGTACCGGACATGGTACCACATGCGGTACCAGACCTGAACCGATTCCTGGGCTAAACCATTACCACATTAGGGTACTGGTGTGCTCTGTGTCCCGGTACTGTACCAGTTCCAGTTCGTGGCCCAGAGGTTGGGGACCCGAGAATTAATGGGAACAGCAGCACGTCAAAAAACAACAAGTTGGTGACCCCAAAACATCAACACAAACATGGAGGCGTCCTTAACCAAACGTCAATATGTGACGAGTTAGGAATGAGAATGTGTTGGGTCTTGTTATAAGCAATGTGGCACAGAGTTTCAGTCCGGTACCAACCCAAGTAAAAACTAAGTGTTATATGTCTCATGACAGTAAAAATCGCAAGGATAACTGAACATTTAACACAACAGGGTTTTCATGATAAAATGTTGTTGTTCTGGTCATGGTGTAGAGCTGTTTAAAGAGGCTCAGTGTACTGCCATCTAGCAGTCAGGGGCTTAGGTGGAGAACCAAAGTAATACACTGGAGGACGCCTTAAAATTAATGAATTTGAATTGATATATTTAGTAGGGACAGCTATAAAAACAGACATACAGCAGAGCAGCACCCCATGCCCATATCATAATGCTTTTGGCAAGAGCCAATCTGCAACATTTGTCCCCATATGGGCTTTTCATTTGGTAAAAAATGGTGATAAGATATCAAATAAAACAATTAAAAAAAATTACATTAAATCATTTAAAACACAGAGCCTTATCAAAGAGATAAAAAATACACCTAAATATCATTTTGTCCTTATTTTAAACCGTATCACCAAACCAAATATCACGATATATCGCCAAATCAATTTTTACACCCCTAGTGTGAACGTGTATTAAGTCGCATGAAGCGGTACGATGGGTTGACTTGTATGGGTGCTGCGGGTATTTGGGTTGACCCGGCCCATAGAGGGTCATAGAAAGAAACAACTGCAGATTGTGTGACTTGTAAGACAATTAAAACCTTATGACAAAATCTACAAATTTAAGTTTCACTAATATGCTGATGACAATCCGCTTTATCTTTGTCTTTTTCACCTTAATGGTGTTTTGGTCACCCATAAAGGGGTTGAGCTGTACGGATGCCACAGGTTTTTGGGTTTTACAGGCCGTGGAGGGTAGTACAGGATAGTGGATGCCTCTTAAGGTCAACTTGAAGGTCGTGCAGTCACCTCAAGAGACGTCATGAAATTGGAATGTACCATTGTCATGTGTGGGTAAGCATATCGTGAAGTATTTGCAGAACGGTTGATGCTCTCGTACGATGACCTAAGTCGTAAGGTGCAAATACTAGCCCCCCAACTGACCAAATATTGCATGTGCAGGTGATACGTAAGTATCTTTAGGACTCCAGTCGGATGCCAACACAAACTACAGCCTTCAAGAGTCTATAAGATGGAGATCAAATAAGAAAATAAAAAAAATGTACCGTCCTATTCACAACTTCCTCAATATCAGCCGTGGTGAGTTAAAATGTTTCCTTATGCAAATAGAGTCTAAAATTCAAATTCAGCCTCATTATGATTCTTTTAACCTTTCAAAATGTGCTTTGCCTCAATGAGATTTGATTAAAACAAGTACTTTGTGCGTCAAGAGTTGCTTTTGTGTCTTTCCTGTGTAATATTGACAACATGGGATCTAATCACGCAATGAACAGATCGGCTAATTTTACCTGATTAAGGTGAATCAGTGAAGCTCGTGACGCTTTATCTTCAGTGAAAATAAATGTTAGTTTTTCTGTATTTTCAGACATTTATCTCATTATGTCAGAAAGGATGGATTCCAGGTGATGGTATGACTAAAATACTGAAAGATAGGGGTCTTAATGTGCTACACTAGAGTTAATTAACGTACATGTATTGACTGAAATATGAAACTCTATACTGCTCCACTCCAGTCCTATTAATCATCCATAATCTGTAATAGACTGAACTCACGTACTTAACTTTAAACTGTTGATTTCTCTACTCGTTTTATCTTTTATTGCACCACTGATGCATTTACTGTTTCAAGCTAAAGCTGCAAAATAAGACTAGAGTTTAATTGATGGATAGAATAAAAAGCTTCCTAAAAATCAAAACGCATGTTTTACTTATTGAGGACTGAATGTTTTTAAAGGGTATTATCACTTAAAACCCAATTTTATTACGTGTTGGAGTAGATTCTCAGGCATGATATAAAAAAATTAAAAAAAAAAAACTGGACAAAGTTTTAGGCTTAGAACTTTTTCATTCCAATTTTATTACACTTGCAGTTTTTATAAGACCAACGAAAAAACGAAAAAGCTGTAGACATTTAAAAAAACATAAATATTGAATCTAAAAACTAGTATTGCACAATAATAACTTTTTACAATATTTTTCAGCCTCTTATGGCCAATATTTTTTCAATATTTGAGAAACATTTTAACCAAAGTAACAGCATATGTCTCTTAAGTATTCTAACACGTTTTTCTTATCGGCATGACGTCAAAATGTCCAATATCAGCCAGTAATTATCAGTAACTGATATTATCAAGCAACCTTAAAAAAAACCTTTAATAAATAAAAATGAATAACATTGAAACACAGTGAAATAAAGCTAAGAACTGAAGAAACTAAGTCTATATGTTTTATTTTGATGAAAATTCTGATTTTGGTGGCATTTCTCTCATGATGGAGGAAACGTGTTCAGAAAATTCAGCTTAAAATTACATTTGAGAGTATTTATTCAAATCGTTGTGAATCAGGAGTAGACAAAAAACGCTACTTAAAAAAAATTCTTATCAGTCTTCATTTTGACGGGGAAGGGGGCGGGGTTGCTCTGCACCAATAGTCCCGCCCACAACTAAGAGGTGAATTTCTAACGAACTTCTTAGGATTTTCTAACTAACTCCTGTCGCTCTGCAGAAACTATGTCCAAGAAAATTACAGTTTTTAATTTTGGCTAAAAAGTGATTAAAGATTATTTAAAAAGATGATCAGAGTGGTTATAAAAATGATCTTTATTATCACTTTTGAACCTTAAGAAAGAAATTCTAAATAGCAATTAAAGAAAACCAACAACAACAATGTTTATCTCAGCCTCTCAATTAGCTAAAGGCTTAAAAAAGCTAGTTTCTTAATCATTTATAAACCATTCTGGTACATTTTGTCATTGAACTCGGGTTACAAATATAGAAGCAAACAAAAAAGGAAATCTTTCTAAACATGTAAAAGATGCAGCATCCATGTGTCAATGCTGCAGAAAACACTAAATCAGTGATCTTTAGCATCTATTAGTGCTAAGAAGCTTCTGACAGCATGTGGGTTTGGGTTCAGAATCGGAGGCGTCAAAGACGTTGAAAGCTCGCTCGTGTGAGTTAGAGCTGCTAGATTTAGTTAAATCACTCTGAAGGAGCTTTCAGAACATTTTTCAGAACGCAGATTTACTCTTGAGGGGGGAGAGTTTGCCAAAAAACTGACCAGGAAATCAAATTTATAAAAAGAGCGGTTTAACCATTTGAGCATTGATGCCATAATGAGTATCTGCTCCATTTAACCAGCAGGTTTATGGTTCCTGATACCGTCTTCATTTACGTCCCCTGTTTCAGATTTTTGTTTGACAAATGTATGGTTCTTATATAAATGTATAACCTTTTTCTCTGAACTTTTCTTTGAAAAGAACACAGACCCACATTTTTGAGAGGAACACTGGTTCCTTTTTTTTGTTAAAATAAACTAGATGAACTGCAAACACTGAAAAGAGACTATTTTGTCCCAACAATTACGCCAATATCACTCCTTAATTTGTTTTTTTTTACTTTACATTTAAACCAATTAAAATCATTTTTCAACCATCGTTAAAAGTGAAATTAACCCATTTTTTTCTGGTTTTAGTTTAACTATAACTCACATTTAAAGACCCACTTTGATGTTTTTGGTATTTTTGACATGTACTCCACCTGGTCTCCCAACACTAAGACCATCCTAAAGAAGGCCCAGCACTGCCTGCATTTCCTGAGAGCGCTCCGGAGAAACATCATCAACCAGTAGCTGATGAGGACCTTCTACTTCTACATCCTGTCCTACTGCATCCCGGTGAGGTTTCCTCTCTCCACGGAGACTCCAAAGGGTGGTGAGGTCGGCAGAGAGAACCATCAACCTGTAGATTTCTCTGGCAGAAATCAGGGAAAAAATATATATATAAAATGACGCTGAAACTTTCAAAAGCTTATAAGTGACTTTTCTGTTTAATTTGTTTTTAGGAGAAATTTTAAAATATTTTGTTGTTTTAAAACCTCCCGAATCAAAAATAGTCACAAGCTTTGGTTAATATTTCCCATTTATCTCAACAGTTTATCTCCTGGTGTGACAGCTCCCCTTCATATCAGTAATTACAGCCCATTACGGGGAGCCATTACTGTGAAGGTGAACAGAAAATGATGAAGACGGTGTTTAATATCAGCCGTTAATGGACATCTCTTGATTTTTCTTGGCGTATTTTGATTTGTTGCATTTTTCTGAGCTTTTGCAGCTCAAGTGTTAATTATAAGAATAAAACCAGTTTATGGAGAGAAACAAACACAAAGGTAAGCTAAAAATGTACTTCCTGTTTGCTAGATAACATCCTAGGAAGCTAAACGGGAAAGAAGGATCTGCGAGGAAATGAACGAAGACACGGCTCTGCAGATGCATATATATAGGCCGACATTCAACAATAATCTAATTGGGTTTGTGGTTCTGGTCGGGCAACAGGGTCCTGTTCAAACAAACCC
>NC_050534.1:17522230-17537092 GCF_002922805.2 Oryzias melastigma | reverse complement strand
TTAACTATAACTCACATTTAAAGACCCACTTTGATGTTTTTGGTATTTTTGACATGTACTCCACCTGGTCTCCCAACACTAAGACCACCCTAAAGAAGGCCCAGCACTGTCTGCATTTCCTGAGAGCGCTCAGGAGAAACATCATCAACTAGCTGATGAGGACCTTCTACTTCTACATCCTGTCCTACTGCATCCCGGTGTGGTTTCCTCTCTCCACGGAGACTCCAAAGGGTGGTGAGGCCGGCAGAGAGAACCATCAACCTGTAGATTTCTCTGGCAGAAATCAGGAAAAAAATAAAAAAATGACGCTGACCCTTTCAAAAGTTCCAAAGTGACTTTTCTGTTTTTCAGGAACAGATTCTTAATTTGTTTTTAGGAGAAATTTTTAAATGTTTTGTTGCTTAAACTTTCGTTTTAAAACCTCACAAATCAAAAATAGTCACAAGCTTTGGTTAACATTTCCAATTTATCTCAACAGTTTATCTCCTGGTGTGACAGCTCCCCTTTATATCAGTAATTACAGCCCATTACGGGGAGCCATTACTGTGAAGGTGAACAGAAAATGATGAAGACGTGTTTAATATCAGCCGTTAATGGACATCTCTTGGTTTTTCTTGGCGTATTTTGATTTGTTGCATTTTTCTGAGCTTTTGAAGCTCAAGTGTTAATTATAAGAATAAAACCAGTTTATGGAGAGAAACGAACACAAAGGTAAGCTAAAAATGTACTTCCTGTTTGCTAGATAACATCCTAGGAAGCTAAACGGGAAAGAAGGATCTGTGAGGAAATGAACGAAGACACGGCTCTGCAGATGCATATATATATAGGCCGACATTCAGCAATAATCTAATTGGGTTTGTGGTTCTGGTCGGGCAACAGGGTCCTGTTCAAACAAACCCCGCCCCCTGCTTTAGATCTCATCTTGAATGGTGGATAATGCTGTTGACATGCTGTTATCAAATGATCCCCATCAATCATCTGTTCTGCCTGTTCCACTTCCATTCCATTAGGAAATAAATCATATTTTGTTTATTTAATTTTTGATGCACACGAAAAAATATGTATTTTTATGCTTGTTTTAATGTACTGAAATATCTAAGATATCTTCAGAATTTATTCTACTTTTTACAAAAAGTATTCTTTACAGGAAAACTGGTAAAAAAGTTGTTTTTTTGTTGTGTCGCATCAATCAAAGCTCCAGAAAAGAGTTAAAAATCAATTTTCCTTTGATTCACTGGAGTTTTACTTTGGAGCAACTTTTAAAAGCCCATTTTTCCCCCCATTTTCTCATAACTTCTGATAAAGTTTATCTTCATTCTCTAAAATATCTGCTGCTGTTAAAATATGACATAAATTATAACTGTCAAAGTGGAAGCTAAAAAAAATCTATTTTTATTGGATAAATACAAAAATAAAATGACTAAAACTAGTATTTCCTAAAAATAATAATAAATGTGAATCCATAGTTTGAGCAGCTGAATGCTGAATATTCTGCATTATTATAATTATGGTTTGTGGGAACAACTGTCACGATAAAACCATATTTAGAGTAAAGACTTCTGGTTTTTCTGTCTGTAAATGCAGCTTTCTTTTATTTTGAAGTCAGAAACTTGTATTCTGTTTCCTGTCTATCCATAAAAACTTTCCTAATACGTTTGTTTTTGTTCATTTTGATAGCTCGAGGGTTTAAATGTAGCAGTCAGCACTTAAAGAAAGTAGCGGATGGGTTTCAGACGGAGCGACTTGACATGAATGAGTCGGATTTGGAGGAGAGGATCCAGGGGTTTTTCAAAATAAAACTTCCTTCAGAATTTGATTTGAAATGTAACAGAAAAGATGAAGGTTGTGTGTTTTTTTCCTTTGCAGGGACCACTATAGATTATTTATTTATTTACTTTATTTACATAAAGGGATTTAATAACCTTTCGTACATAACAAGTCCCAACAGGATACTTGGTGAACTCCATGTGGCTCCAGATGCTTTTATTTACTGTCAGGGAGGAAGTGAAGTTCTGCAGAACTGGCAAAGGAAACAGGTTAATAATTGAAAAAAGCTCATTTTTTTGACGAATCAAGAAATATATTCTTTGTTTTTGTCCTGAGTCACAAGAATTTCTCAAAAAAAACTTTTATCTCTTTAAAAGAGATGAGTTTCACATGCAAGAGGCTCCAGATTGAAACCCAGTCTTTCTAAATCAAAGGACAGTGAACGGATTGTGAAGCCTGAATGGAGTATTTGTGCACATTTTTAAAGGCAGACATACATAACACAGTTAACCAATTCCAGCAAATCAAATGAATCTTATTAAATGTTCTTGTTTCAGTAGATATGCTGAGGACAAAAGCGGCGTTTCCACTAAAACAGAGTCTGGAGGGACCTTTTCCTTTGGTGTTTTTGACAGGGATCATCACGAGGAAGATGATGGGAACACGGCGCTCTGTGGTCACAGAATTCCTGCTGATGGGATCTATTTGTGGTATTATAGAGGTCGACACGAGTTCAGACCAATCTAATGGCGACTAACATGTGGGCAGTTCTGAGGCTCAGTTTGAAACTCATATTTGTGCTTTTTCTATAGAAACCTAACAAGTTATTCCACTTTGAACATCCTCCATTAACCGGTTTGATTTTGTTAATCTTGTGACATTTGGTATAAGAGAAATATTCTATTTAAAGAGTTCAATGATTTTTCACAAATTAAAAAAAAAAAACATAAATTTCTCTATTATGGTTATATTGATGAGGCCTTAATTACGGTGGCCCTGAAGTTCAAATCAAATAAAAAAAAATCCCTGCTAAAAAACATTAAAGATTATTAAAGCAAAACAAACAAAAAAAAGGAAGAAATCAAACAAAAATCCAGTAATCAACAGGAAGTGTAATCAAAATAAAACAAAATAAGAAACCAGGAAAAGCGGCATCACTGATTGGATGATGATGTTTGATTTTTGAAGAAAGTATAAATCAGTTTTGCCTGAACTGTATGTAAGAACTGATTGATTGATCACCGAAACGTTTGCAGTAGCTGCGACCAAAAGCTTAAAGACAGTTGGAAGACACCGCCACAACAAAACAAACAACTTCCTGTTGATTGTTTGTCATCGTCCAATCAGTGATGTCCCATAATAACTACCTTTTATGTTTGTTTTTCTTCAATTTTTAACGTTTCAATTTGATTTCTGATGATTACTTCTGTTTCAGAAACATTTGTTCTTTACTTTGTTTTCTTTTATTGGATTGTGTTGCTGTTTTTTTTTTGTTTTTTTGCTGTGATCTTTAAACTGTTTTTGCGTTAAGGGGTGTCTTCATGTGATTTGGACTTCAGGGCCACCATACTTCACTTTCAGTGCAGCCATTGTTAAAAAAAAAAAAAAAAAAGAGTAGTGAAGACAATTAAAGAAGGGTTTGGTAAAACACAAATATTATGAACCACATAAGATAGATGAGGCTCCAACTAAACAAAAAAGGCAGAAAATCAGTTTTATTTAATTTTTTTGACTACAATGTTTCCAAAACCTACTGCAAAACCTAAAAAAAAAAATCTGAACTTTCAGATATTAAAGACCATGTTTAGTCCATCTGTTAGACTATAATTTTACACATTTCTTTTACCCGTCTCTCTGAGCCCTGATGGATTAATTTGAACTTTAGGATCAAATCTGCAAACTGGCAAACAATGAAGTTTATAGCTAAATCAATCCATCATGACTCATGTTTAGGATATTCTTAATCCATCCCCAAATCTTGTTGAAGTTTAGATATTTAAAGTCCCACTCCAGCTATATTTGTATTTATTTTAAAACCTTTATTTTATCTCCAGTGTTTATGTTCTTTGATTAACTTTTCAACCGTTAACACGATCAACGTCATCAACGGAGGAGAAAAGCGGCTCGTCAAGCTGCTTCTGTAGCAGACTCGGAGCAGCGCCGCTCAACCAAAAGCCACGCCCCCTCAGAGGAGATTTTTGAAACAGAAGCTTCAGAACAAAATTAGAAATGGCAGGTTGTGAGATTTTGGTTAAAAACTTCATAACCCTAATTAAAACACCACTGGGAACCTTTTTTAAATAAAGAAAACTGTCATAGGGGAACTTCAAGAGTTTTTGGTTTGTTGGAAAAGAGTCGGAGGTTAAAAATAGATGTCAAATTCTAAAATCAATTGTAAATCTGATAGGGATCCGACGTGAAGAAGACGGTAATGGAGCGGCTGCAAAGATCTTTTGTTAATACAAGTAAAAACAAATCAAATATTTAAAGATGATTTGTGGTTAGAAGGAGATTTAAAGGTGAAATAGCTTCATTAAACCCCCTCTGCTTTGGAAGCACTTCTTCAAAATGAACCTTTACGTCTCATTAATGAAGATTAAAGGAGGGAAAGAGATAACAGAATCTTTCTAAGGCCAACCAAGGAAGTTCAGGAGAGCTGGGTGAAGTGTTTAAGACGAGCAGGAATTTCCTGAGGTTAAAGTAATATCTGCAGCCCCAGAGGAGCAGATCTCTCATCCCTGCAGGTTCATGAGTCCAGAGTTCATCCAGAGCCATCATGGAGGACTGCAGAGCAGCGTGCAACGAAAAAAAAAAAAAAAAGAGCGACGGATTTAAAGATCCTGATCTGCTTCTGTAAATACAGAGCAGGTCTGACGATGCGTTTGTTTGGAAATAAATACAAAAATAAAACATGTTTGGGTTCTACTAAAGCAAAGACCTAGTAACCAGTGGTAGTTTGTCAATGGCTCAAATCCACAGTAAAGTCATACCAAAGACTCTAGAGCTACAAAAACACCCGGGCCAGCCCGTGGTGTTCACACTGGTCAACCAGGGAGGGACCTCTCCTTCTTTTTCTTTTTTATTGGAGGTGGTCATTTAAAGACGGGTTGCTTAGGGCGGTGTGAACTTAGGTTTAAAAAAAACCTAACCCAGTACCGGACCAGGGCACTAACCTTAACCCGGTGGTGGTTTGCGTCCAGTACAGCTTTCGGTTTGTGGCAGGTACTGCATCTGTTCTGTTATCGGGTTTGGGTACCAGTGCGCCACGCGTCGTGGTACTGGACCGGTTCTAGTTCACGGCCTGGAGGCTGGGGACCCATGATTAAATGCGAACGGCCAGCACATCAAAAAATGACGAGTTGTGGACACCCAAAACATTAAAAACTGATGCGTTGGGGTCCTTAACCAAATGTCAATATGTGATGACTTGGGAATGAGAATAAGTTGCTATGGCAACCACTCTCACCAATCAGAAGTGAGCTTGCTAGAAGTCCACTTTAAAGAAGGAGACATGAAATCTGTCATTCAAATATTTCTAATGTTGGATGTGGAAGCCAGCAGGCTCCGCCTCCTTTTACAGAGGCATCTGATTGGTCAGTTCATAACTTCAACAACTTCAGAAAAATATGAGGATTATTAAGACAAATAAGCTGAAGTCTCGAACAAAGAACAAAATTCCACTAAATATAGATTGACTCTTTAAAAAATCCGATATTGATTCACCAAATCCATCCCTACACACACATGTCTACACTCTAGAGGTAAAATAAATAAGCAGCTTATCCAACATAAGTTTTTAATTAATAAAGAAACTATCCAGTCCTAAATGTTCTAAAAACAACCAAAAAAAGGGCCATGAAGTTCTTTTGATTGTTCTATTTGCTTCATTACTTGCAGACGTTTAATTTAAGAGCAAAAAGGCAAAAACCCCTGAAGGTTTTCTCCACACCAGATGGATTTAGCAGCTTGAGAGGGAAACAGAAAACGTGGGAAAACGAGACCCAAACACTTAAGAGTAAATCACATCTCATTCAGCGGCTGAGTAGGCTCACACTCAAACATACAGCGTTCAAAGTAAAATACACCCATGTGCTGCTCTGTGAAAGAGCACTTACCGCAGAAGGTTCTCTAGGTTTTAACAGCAAAAGGACTCTAGCGCTTGCTTTTTTCTTTTTGTATGGTGCAACAGTGGGGTTTCTGCAGGGACACTGCAATCGACAGGTCGTACAATCATTTAAGGCTAAATAGATGAGACACAGGCATGTCGGAGGGATTTTTTCCTTTTTTTAAACCCCCAAAAGGAGCCCATTTTAGACGTTCATGTGATAAGTGCACAGAATGATAGTGTAGTTAGAGTATGGGTCTCAAATTATTCATTATAAACAAACAAGCTTTTTTAAAATTGCGTTAATCTCAATCATGGCCTATAGCTATCATCTATTATGTAAGAGACAATTCCCAACAAGGTGTCCATTGTAAGACATAATAGACAGTAGAAGCCTTATAGTTCATTCACGAGACAAACAAATTAGCACATTAGCTTTCTTAAAATTAGGTTAATCTAAATTATGGTCTAAAACTATTATCTAAGAGATAATTCCCAACTAGACGCCCCTCATCAGAAATTAATGGACAACAGAAGGCTGATCATGTTGGACGGTTGCTTCTTTAAAGTCCATTCACATGTGATAATGTGCACCTCGAAGGTGATTATCTCGCATTATCAACTGTGGTCAGAAATAAATATTTCATCAAATATAAGTACTTTGGTCTTGTTTTTTTAAGTTTAAATGGAATCTGAGTGTAGTTTGTGCATGGGTGTCAAATTGAGCCATTATTTGCAAAAAATTAACAACAAACAAATTAGCGCGTTAGCTTTTTTAAAATAAGGTTAATCTAAATTATGATCTAAAACTATTGTTTAAGAGATGTTTCCCAACTAGACGACCCTCATCAGAAATTAATAGACAACAGAAGGCTGATCATGTTGGACAATTGCTTCTGCAAAGTCCATTCACATGTGATAATCCACACCTCAAAGAGCATTATCCCACATTATAACCTAATGTAGTCAGAAAAACATATTTTAGCAAATATTAGTACTTTAATATTCTTCTTTTTTAGGTTTAAAATGGAATCAAATTGTAGTTTGAGTATAGGTGTCAAATTACTGCATTGATTGCAAACAATTAACTACAAACAAATTACCGCGTTAGCCTTTTTAATATCGCGATAATCTAAATTATGACCTTTAATTAAATATTGTGTCATGGATAATTTCCAATAAGGTGTCCATTTTTAGAAATTAAATGGACAGCACAGTCCTGATCACGTCAGACGGTTGCTTTTGCAAAGTCCTTTCACATGTGATAACGCACACCTCAAAGGGCATTATCTCGCATTATCATCTAATGTGGTCAGAAAAATATATTTCAGCAAATATTAGTACTTTAATCTTCTTATTTTTTTAGGTTTAAATTGAATCAACTGTAGTTTGAGTATGGGTGTCAAATTACAACATTAATTGCAAACAATTAGCTACAAACAAATTAGCACGTTAGCCTTTATAAAATCGTGATAATCGAAATTATGAATTTAATTATTATGTCATAGATAATTCCCAACGAGGTGGTCATTTATGGAAATTAATATACAACACAGGCCTGATCATGTCAGACGGTTGCTTTTGTGAGGTACTTTCCGTTATGTGATAACGCGCTCCTCGAAGGGCATTATCCCGCATTATCACTTACTGTGGTCAGAAATAAATATTTAATCAATTATTAGTACTTTAACCATGTTAATTTTTAGGTTTAAATAATTTTTCATAAAAATGGACAACTTGATGCATGGTGCAATACGTTGTCATGGTAATTAAACAATACAAGACTTCGTAAAACCACGTTTTTGCAGTTTTTTTGATTTTTACTCTGTCAAACAGTTAATAGCTTAAAACAAAAAATAAATGAATTTGATTAATCAATTACTTACAGTCTATACTACATGAGGCATTTGCTTGCAGTCAAGTACTTGCACCTTACTAATTACAAGTGTGGTGATGATAGCATCACTCGAATGTCATGAGTGCATGCAACTTAAGATAGCCTCTAGAATACTTCATGATACTTATACTTCAACAATGGTACGTTCCATTTACATGACATTCCTTGAGGTGGCTGCACGAACCTCAAAGGAACTTCAAGACACACCTGACCTTCCTTTAAGACGGTCGCACCTCTCTACGGCCTTCCACGAACCGGACAACCCAAAAACCTGCAGCCTCAATCCCCTATACGGGTGCATGTGACAAAGGCTTCATCGTTCATGACGCGCATCGCAAAGGGAAAACCTGAGCAGCCATTATCAAAGCATGCGCAGAGGTAAAACCCTGCAGGTCGCTCTGTCCTCAGAAAACATTTCCGAGCGTCGACTTTCATTTAGACTAAACCGAGGTAGAAGAAACTATCAGCTGCTACAGTAGATAAGTTGGCAGAAAAGAGGGGTTGAAAATAAAATCGATAAAAGTCCTGCTTAGAAATGTCACCTGGAAGATAAAGACGTATTAAACCGCGGAAGGTCAGCCGAGCACTTGAGGCTGAGCAAGAATTCCAGGTTTCACGAGAGGAGAAAAACAACGGCCATGAAAACATCAATAAATCAAAGCTTCCAGTTTTATAAGTCTACTCCAAAACACAACAATAAAGATTTTTATTAGTATTATTTTTTGTAGAGTGTCCTCTTAACCCCCGGGTCCAGATGACCCCTCCCTTACACTGATGTGTGATCCCTCCCAGGACAAAGATGGACAGGATTTCCTGTCAGCCACGGACACCAGTGAAGATAAGTTCTAGTCGGGTCCAGATGACCCCACTTGTAATGTAAACAAGCCTAGAACAGCACCAGAGTTAAAAACACCTGGAAAAGATTCAAAAACATGACGTTTCAGGTACGATCGAGTCCAAAATCTACTTTTGTTTCTCTATTCAGATTGAACTCTGTGTCCTTATGTTTGCATTGTGGACAGATTAAATAACAATAAATAAATACAATAAAATACAATTAATCAAATAAAATAAATGGATTAATGAGTATAGGAAATTTATAAAAAAAAAACAAATAAAAAAAATCGATAAAAATATAAAAAAAACTTAGAACACAAAATAAAATACAAAATGTACAAAATATATTAACAAAAAAGAATAGAACATAAAAGACCAGAATATAATAAAAATAGAATTACATAGAATTGAATAGATTAGAATAGACTAGTACAGAATAAAATAGAACAACAATAGAATAGATTGAAATTGAACAAATATCATAAAATAGAATAATATAATAAAACAGAATAGCAGTATAGAATAGAGTAGAACACATAGGAAAATAAAACAGAATAGAATAGATTTATACACACTTATTAATAAATGAGGAACACAGAATGAGGCCGTCTGCTCTCTAAAAGCTTCCTAACACACAACTTGAATCTGGACCGCGAGCTCAGAGGATTTATGCGGCGAGAGGCGGCGGATGCTTTCGAGGGGGAGCGCTGGTGTAAACATGCGCATGAATTATCTGGGAGGCTGGGACAAAACGAGGTCTGGATTAGCTTCCTCGTTATCTTAGATTAACTAAAACAAATCCTGTGCAAACGTCTGAGTGCAGAGCAGGTCGTTTTCTGTACACCCAACACATCTGTAATCTATGGGGATAAATATTAAAGTCCTACTCAATGTGTCAAATGTTTCAAAAATTGTTTAAAAATTTTTGTTTAACATAAATGAGTGGTGTGTGGGGTCAAATCAGGATCGGCTTAAAGTGAACAAAAAAACAGATTGAAAAATAGACATTGTAACTGAACACTTTTTTTTTATTTAAAATCTGGAAAAAAAATTAAAAATGTGAAAACAAGACATTATAAATTTGAAAAAAAATTAAAGTTTTCACTGCTGAGCATTCGCCCATTCACACACACATTCACACACTGGTGGTGGCTCCGCTGCCGAACGCTGGAACCAACCTCCCACCAGAGGCAATTCGGGGTTCAGTGTCTTGCCCAAGGACACTTCGACATGTAGGGAAAGGCTGGAATCAAACCTGCAATTTTCCGATCAGGACTAACCCGCCCTCAAATGCAGTTTTAATCTTAAATTATGTTATATTTTATTTAATCCTAATTTTTTGTACATTATAAGAAAAATGCTTCAAGAACATTTTGAAAACACAAAAAAGACTGTTGTCATTGGAGTGGGTCTTTGAAGAAAAAAAAAAGCTTTGATGGGATAATAACCTAAAAACTAGTGCTGCCACAAACGATCATTTTAATAGTCGACTAATCACCAATTAATTATTCGACTAATCGAGTCATGGGCAAACTGGATGTAAGACACATCTTTACCATGATTACCTTTAAAACTGAAAAAATCCTAAATTAGCCAAAACAGCTGGAATGCAACTGAAATATTAGCTAAACTCCAAAATAGCCTAAAAAAAAATCTTAAATTAGCCAAAATATCTAGCATGTAGCTGAAAATTAGCTAAACTCCAAATTAGCCAAAAAAACACAACAAATCCTAAATTAGCCAAAATATATAGCATGTAGCAAAAATAGCTTAACTCCAAATTAGCCTAAAAAACTGAAAAAATCCTAAATTAGTCAAAACAGCTAACATGTAGCTGAAATATTAGCTAAACTCAAAAATAGCCTAAAAACAAGAAAAGCCTATATTAGCCAAAAGAGCTAGCATGTAGTTAAAATATTAACTAAACTTCAAATCAGCCTAAAAAACACAACAAATCCAAATTAGCCAAAATATATAGCATGTACCTAAAATAACTTAACTCCAAAATTAGCCTAAAAAAATGAAAAAATACTAAATGAGTCAAAAC
This sequence comes from Oryzias melastigma, assembly GCF_002922805.2. Taxonomy (NCBI): domain Eukaryota; kingdom Metazoa; phylum Chordata; class Actinopteri; order Beloniformes; family Adrianichthyidae; genus Oryzias; species Oryzias melastigma. The sequence continues at coordinate 17,526,439 of NC_050534.1, read as the reverse complement.
AGCTAGCATGTAGCTGAAATATTAGCTAAACCCAAAAATAGCCTAAAAACAAGAAAAATAAAAAAAATCTTAAATATATAGCATGTAGTTGAAATATTAACTAAACTCCAAAATTAGCCTAAAAAAACTTTAAAAAATCCTAAATTAGCGAGTATACTTAGCATGTAGCTAAAATAGCTTAACTCCAAAATTAGCCTAAAATGTTTTAAACAATCCTAAATTAGTCAAAACAGCTAACATGTAGCTGAAATATTGGCTAAACTCAAAAATAGCTTAAAAACAAGAAAAGCCTGAATTAGCCAAAAGAGCTAGCATGTAGCTGAAATATTAACTAAACTCCAAAATAGCCTAAAAAATGAAAAAAAAATCCTTAATTAGCCAAAAGAGCTAGCATGTAGTTGAAATATTAACTAAACTCCACAATTAGCCTAAAAAAACTTTTAAAAATCCTAAATTAGCCAATATACGTAGCATGTAGCTAAAATAGCTTAACTCCAAAATTAGCCTAAAAATGTTTTAAACAATCCTAAATTAGCTCAAATAGCTAGCATGTAGCGTAAATTTTAGCTAACCTCCAAAATAGCCTAAAAAACCTTAATAAATGTCAAAATAGTCCAAAAAGCGAGCAGAATCACATTATAACTTCACCATATAAGATAAAGTAACAAAATTGACTGTTAAATTAGCCGTCGACTAATTTAATAGTCGACTTATCGTGGCAGCCTTACTAACAACTAGATTCTGGAGTCAACATCCTTACAAAAGCACAATAATCTCATCAGCTGGACACTTTGATTCACTTTCTTGGTGTTTTTGCCATCAAACAAACATTTACTCTCTTCAGTCCATCATATGTTGGTCTAGAAAATGTCCAATTATCCGTTAGCCGGGCAGCTATCAAAGTCGTGAGTGATCCGAGGGTTTTCATGTATGGCCTAATGTGACCGCTACTAACATGCCTCACTCAGCTGTGTTAATATTTAATCAGTTTCTTTAAAATAGAGTCCATACTTTCTGATGAATTATTTAAAAACCAGTGGAAATATGTCTCTGTGTTGGTTCTAAAATGACAATTTGACACTTGAACAAAATCTTTAACAAACTATAACTTTTACACCATTACGTACGCCGCTTTTCTCCTTCAGAATCGACTGGAATGACTTTGATCATGTTAACAATTTAAAAATTGCTTGCCGATTTAGCCGGCGCCAAGGAGAAGGGCAGTTGCCGTCTCCATGACAACCAAGGGTGGATGCAGAGGTCTTAACAGAGCCCTAGTAGCAGGTGGTGCTCCCACCTCGTCCTCCTCCTCCTCCTCCAGTCAGCGCTGGAATGGCCCGCGGGGCCCGGTCGGACGGCCCCCCACGCCACGCCGGGCTCGCTGTCAGCTCACGTTAGCGTCGATTGCAGCGTCGATCGCAGCGTCGATCGCAGCGCCAGCTGCGCGTTTCGAGCTGCAATCACGCTCAGATCCAGAGATTTCACTAAACTTTTTTTTAATAGTTTTTTTTTTTTATTTTAGGATTTACAGCAATAAAAGAGTTCAGGTTTTACATCTTCTGGTCATGACGGCGTCCTAAACTGCAACGCCACGCTCTCAAAAATGTTTGAAATCTGCAGCTGAAGTGCAAAATAAAGAAAGTGGAGCTCAGCAGCTGAAGCATTAAATCAAGATCGGACCTTTTAATGGATAAAAACCTCAGATTATCACATAAAACCACAAAAATACTCGTATGGATCACAAATACTCCAGCGCTCCAAACTAAAAGCTTCACCAGAATAAATATAGACTGGGCCCACAAAGCAGGATTGGATTTTTTTAGCATCTGTGACGTAGAGGAAAGTGTGATCTGTGCCACACTGCAGACGCTGCTCCTCATCTGCAAATACAAGCCAGAAAGCTTCTGAAAACAACAAGGTTTTCGCTATAATTCTTGCAAAAACATTTTTTCAATGGCTTAAAGGTGGAAATTTGTCTCTTCTGCAGTTTAAGGTCCAGCTTCTGAAGATTTTTAGGGGGGTTTTTTTTAAGTTCTGGATGGATGGATGGCTGGACAGATAGGTGTGGAGATTGATGGACAGACGGATAAATAGAGGGATGGATGGACAGATAGATGTGTGGATGGATGGATGGACAGACGGATGGACAGACGGATGGATGGACAGATGGATGGATGGATGGACGGAAGTATGGATGGACAGATGAACGGATGGATGGACGCATGGATGAACGGATGGATGGACGGATGGATGGACGGACGTATGGATGGACAGATGAACGGATGGATGGAAGTATGGATGGACAGATGGATGGATGGACAGATGAACGGATGGATGGATGGATGGATGGACGGATGGATGGATGGATAGATGTGTGGATGGACAGACAAATGGATGAATCGATGGATAGATGGATGGATGGAAGGATGGATGGATGGACGGATGGATGGATGGATGAATGGATGGATGAATGGATGGATGGACAGATGGATGGACGGATGGATGGATGGACGGATGGATGGATGGACAGACAAATGGATGGATGGATGGATGTGTGGATGGATGGATGGATGGATGGATGGGTGGATGGATGTGTGGATGGATGGATGGATGGATGTGTGGATGGATGGATGGATGGATGTGTGGATGGATGGATGGATGGATGGATGGATGGACGGATGGATGGATGGATGGATGGATGGACAGACAAACGGATGGATGGATGGATGGATGGATGGATGTGTGGGCCACCTAAAGAGCCTTTTGCTACAAACATCTCTCTGAAATAAAGCAGGAAAACATCCCTGAGATGTTTACAAGCAGCATCAGACCGGACAGCCATGCGGATCAGAAACAATCAGGATTACTTCTAAGCTCCGCCTCCCTGTTAGCAGCTCACCAACAACAACAAAAACAACCTTCGGCGAGGTGTTCTTGTCTGTGCCGGTGTATGTGTTGTTTGGCTCTTATTAGAAGGTTCTGGTCCTTGTATTTTTGGGAGTTTATGTATAGTTTAAGTCCGGGGTGTCAAACATAGATGGTTTCATCCGGTCCAGTCAAGAAGAGAAGAAAATATAGGGATGTTAAAAAATAGCAACTTTCTAGCCCATTCCTGCAGCGACTCATAGTTCTGTAAATAAGTGACTGCAATGCACAATTCCACCACCAGAGGGAGCAAAGGAAAGGCAGCCAACTTGAACGAAATGAAATGTGTTCAGGATTTGAATCCTGTTATTGACGACTAAACGATGCAGAGTTTCAAGAGAGATCAACTAAAATTCTTATGTTCACAAATGTTTAAACTTTAATATCATTTAGTTAAATTTTTCACTGATTTGCTCATTTATATTTTAGCTAAAGGGCTTATTCTTTTTCGGGATTTGAACCCAGGACCTCCCGTAAAGTCAGCAGGGGAGCTGTTTTCCTGCTGGGTGAGTCGACGCGGTTTATCCTCTCGTCAGTCTGCAACCGGATGTATTGATTTTGCATTATGGAAAGCAGGGGGGTTGGGGGGTGGGGGGGACTCGGGCCTGAGGGCTACAAAAGTGGCGTCTGTTTAAAAGCCAACTTTACATCCATTTTGATATTGGCGAGGGGAGAGAGACTTTTGAGGGTCATTCAAAGGAAAAAAACACAATTAATCAAACAAATTTACTGTAATTGAACCAAAATGTGAATTTAATGACTTAAAAAAGGGAAATAAAACACTATCTAGCTTGCTGAACAGTTTTGTAGCACAACTAAAAATACAAAGATACTGTAAAGACTCACAAAAGATGTGCGATAAAAGTATCTAAAACATATATTTTATAATATTCAGCAAAAGACACAAATATTACATTTTTAATTGAAAATTAATGGAATTCATGTCAAAATAGTGACAGAAATAAAGTGTCTGGGTTTTGTTATTGATGATATTTACTGGAAATCTAACACAAACTTTATTGAAACAACAAAACTCCTGGATTATTATCACACTTGATCTGTTCTATTGAAGCTTTGAGAAACACAAACAAAATGTAAATAAATTAAAGTTTTATTTTACAAGACAAAGTTAATTAAATATTTGCATCTTCTTTATTACTTTTTAAATTATAGATTTTTAAATTTTTAAAAAATATATAGTATTTTTTAATTAATGCATAAAGTGCAGCTTTCTGTTTCTGTGGTCACAAAAAAGGCAAGTTTGGGTCTTTTATTGTTTTTTGT
>NC_050534.1:17516702-17522129 GCF_002922805.2 Oryzias melastigma | reverse complement strand
AATAAAATGGCAATAAATGAAAACAAGTAAATAACTAAAATTAATAAATAAAATTATAAAATAAAATAAATATTTAAATAAATAAAAAAGCAAAATAAATACAATTAAATTAAAATGAACTAAATTAAATTACATTAAAATAAATAAATAAATAGAATCAAATTAAATTACATTAAAATAAATAAATAAAAATAAAACAAATAAAATGGCAATAAATGAAAACAAGTAAATAACTAAAAATAATAAAATCAAAATAAAACAAATAATTAAATAAATAAAAAGAAAAATAAATAAAATTTAATTAAAATGAACTAAATTCAATTAAATTAAAATAAATAAATAAATAAAATCAAATTAAATTACATTAAAAATAAATAAAAATAAAACAAATAAAATGGCAATAAATGAAAACAAGTAAATAACTAAAAATAATAAAATCAAAATAAAATAAATAATTAAATAAATAAAAAAGAAAAATAAATAAAATTTAATTAAAATGAACTAAATTCAATTAAATTAAAATGAATAAATAAATAGAATCAAATTAAATTACATTAAAATAAATTAATAAAAATAATACAATTTAATTAAAATAAACTTAATTGAAATGAAATAAACAAATAAATAACTAAAAATAGGGCTGCCCTTTGACCCTCCCACCAGTCCGATGGACTTTTGAGACGAGTTTGTTTCAATCCCAGCACAATAGTGGGTCGTAAAAAGAGACGAGGAGAGCAAAATGTGGAGTCAGTTTTATATGAGCAGAAAGACTTTCAGCATCCACAGCTTTTATCACCGAGCGCAGGACAACTATAAAACTAAACGCCCATAGAGGAGTTATAGACGGCGATGCAAGTTCAGCACCACGGACAGCGAATCCTCGGTTTTCAAAGTGGGGGAAGGCAAGCTTGGTAAGTCATATTTCGGGTTCAAATTAAAATTTGTGAAAGTTAAAAACATTTTTGCTTTTTTGTATTTTTTACATTATTAAGAAAGTAGCTAAAACACATTTTTTAGATCGTTTCTAAAAGACAATTTCCCATTTTAATGCTAAAAAAGAATAAACTATTTCCTGACAAATAAACCATCCGACAGCTCTTTGGAGGAAATATCATTTCACAATAGCATACTGACTGAATATGTCATGTTCAGACCGTCATTACTGGCTTTTCACACTAATAAACAATCTCCTCCATCACTATTCACATCTCCAATTTGTTTAGTAGCTCTAAATAGATCTTGTAGCTGTTAAAGCTAACACGTCTGAGACAAATCTGTAGACACGAGGCTGAGGTGAGAATGACGTTCTTATAATCAGGATTTTGAGCACTTCAGCAAATTAAACAAAAAAATGGATAAAAATGATAAACAATGGCCTTTTAATAGAGATTGAAATGTACTTTTCAACTCAGTTCTCAACTTTGGTCGTTTCAAATAAGGCAAAAAAATATCAATCTGGATTTTATTAACTATGATGTCAAAAATCCATGTATTTCAGATCTTTCTAATTAAATTAAGTCCAGTTTAATTTTATTTTTGTAAAGCAAATTCCTATAGAAAGGAGTGACCAAAAGAGTTTTAGTGTTGGAAGGATAAAAATCAAAGTTACACTAAAAATGTGAAGTTCTCTATTATAAAAAAGCATAATTAACTCTCATTTATGAATTCAATTAAAATGAGAGTTATTGAATTACATATACTGTCAAAATAAGAATAAATGGATCTGCTGCTTTCTCAATTATTGCTACATTATAACACTAATATCTTATTTTATAACTCTATAGTGATCCTGCTTCTCTTTATGATTATTCCTTATTTATTCTTCCATATGTTGTTTTTTATATCATATTAACTTATTCAAACTAAGCAATTTTTACAACTTGGTATCAAAACAATCACCTCGTTAAGGAAATTCCTGCTTAAACTTTTTGTATTCATACATCTTACATTTTTAAGATTTTACACAATTTATGCGATTTTTCCGCCCATTTGAAAATGAATAGAATTTTTTACATTTTTGCAATTCTGGCATATTTATGCAAGTAAAAACATTCAGCATGTTCAGGACATTCATGATTTTACTTTAACCCAGTTTTTACATTTTTTTTTTGCAATTAGCGAATTTTTACGCTGAAATTTTGCTTTTTTTCACATAATTCTTCAAATATTTGTGTAATTTCTGTAAATTATGCAGGTTTGGTATAAAAATAGTCAGCATGTTAAAGACATTATTGCTGGTGAGGTTTTTTAATGCTAATGTTAACATTTTTGGCTAATTTGGTTTCTACTGAGGTATTTTGGGGTTTTATGGAGTCAAGCTAGTGTTTTAGCAGCGTGGCATAGATCCTTTTTAAACTAATTTGGAGTTAAGCTAGTAGTTTAGTAATCTGCTAGCTTTCTTGGCATATACTGAGGAATTTACACAAATTAGAAGTTAAACTAGAACTATCTTTTCTGGCTATCTTGGCATATACTGTGGATTTTTAAGCTAAATGCTAGTTTAGCTAGTAATTAGCAACATGCTAACTTTTTTGGCTAATTTGGCACCTATAAAGGATTTTTTTGGAATTAAGCTAGTATTTTAGCAAAATGCTAACTTTTTGGGCTGATTTGGCATCTAATGGGTTTTTTGGGGCTTCTATGGAGTTAAGCTAGTATTCTAGCAGTGTTCATGTTTTTTTTTTTACTTGGCTATCTTGGCCTATACCAGGGATGTTTAAGGTGATTAGGAGTTAAGCTAGTATTTTAGCAAAATGCTAACTCTTTTGGGCTGATTTGGGATCAACTGTTTTTTTTGTTTGTTTGTTTTTTGGGCTACTACGGAGTTAAGCTAATAGTTTAGCAGTTTTTTTAAGCCAATTAGGAGTTACGCTAGTATTTTAGCAAAATGCTAACCTTTTGGGCAGATTTGGCATCTACTGGAGCTTTTAGGGCTACTATGGAGTTAAGCTAGTAATTGAGCAATCTGCTAGCTTTTTTTCTGGCTATCTTGGCATATACTGTGGATTTTTAAGATAATTGGGAGCTAAGCTAATAATTTAAGAACATCCTAACAATTGTGGCTAATTTGGCACCTATGGATTTGTGAGATTCATTTTAGCAAAATGCTAACTTCTTGGGCTGATTTGGCATCTGCTAGGGTTTTGGTATAGTTCAGAGTTCGTACCTTTACGCATTTTTGATTTGTTTGGAATTTTTCAAGAAATTCCTCAAATTCTTTGTGGATTAGCAGCAATTTCTGCAACTTTTAATCGTTCAGCAATTTTAGAATTATGAAAATTGCTTTAGCATTTTTAGCTAATCTTTTTAACCTCAGTAAATTCTTCACCATCTCCACTAGCAATATTGCAGGTAGTGCAAATATTCTAGTTTACGACTGGTTTCAAGTAAAAATCTTCTTTTTCCTAATTTATTTCAAACTTTCTTCAGCATTTCAATAATAAAATATAAGAGGATGGCGACATTTCTGCTCTAAGTCAAGCACTTCAAAAGGGTTTTTAGCTTTTAGCTGTTGTCAGTCTGTTAAAACCCAGAGATCAAACTTCAAAACATCCTTCTATTGTCTATATTTATCTCAAAGCCTCTACTTAGTAGCATTGTGCCCGCTACCATGACAACCACTATTTTTTTGCAAAAAACCGTAAAGAATAAAAGCTTTTAGGTGTGTTTCTTTAATATTTTCCTATTCAAAACCATGAATGTTGAATATAAATATGTCAAAATCGGCTTTTATTTGTTACTAATACATGTTTTTTTGGGTCTCACCGACACGTCACACTCTTAACCTTTGTAGTCTAAACTGTTAGCTATGTGAGATCAGACAGCAGCAGCCAGCAAAGGTTACAACATAATTGCATCAGTGAGGAGAGCGCGCCGCCTCTGAGGCGATTGAAGTCGGCGGCTTGGCCGGAGAGCAGGACAGTCTCAGTGGGATGTGCGGACGGCGTGCAGCTCTGTCACGCATCAAACATGCTCTTCTGTTCAACATGTGTGAAAATCTGGCTGATAACAGGCGTGGAGATTAAAGGATGATGTGTGACGGCGAGGGAAAGACATCGCCTCATTACAGGATCCAGCGTATTAGAAATTCAGGAGTTCCTAAATCTCACGGGAATCTCCCAAAATGAACCAAAGGTTTCATATTTAATCCGAATACAAAAGGGTTGGTATTAAAACATCAACATTTTTTATCTGGACAAAATATTAAATATTTTGTTTCTTTTAAGACCATTTCTTCTTGCTTTGCAGTTTGAAGAATACTTTTTTAGGGAAACTACAAAATACTCTGTTGACCCGACAGTAAAGCTCCTCATTTTACACAGAAATGTAGCATTTGAATTAAGAAAAACAATTAAGATTAATATTTTCTGACACCCATTTTCAGTTAAAGACGTTTAATGCATAAAACTGTTCATTTAAATCAATTTCCTGTGCTGACATGTTTCTAGGCTTTTAAAATCAATTTTACTATAAAGGAATTTTTTTAAAAAAGGTTTTACTATGTGGACCAATTAAAAAATTACGTTTTAACTGTAGTGACAACGATACCCGAAGCCATAAGCCGCACTGACCTCCCTTACAGTCGCCTTCTGACAAGACCTCACCCCTTTTTTCAAAATGGTGGCTTTCTGTTGGTTTTATCTCCATAGCAACCATTTTAGTTTTTGATCACCTTGAGATGACGGACAGATCGATGTCATTTTCAGAGGAATCTGCAAAAGTAAAGTTTTGGATTTCCTTAGCAACTGAGCTTTTCTGTCAACCACGCCCATATTTGTAATATATTCATATCATGCATCACATCGTTTTGTTCAGCTTGAGCAAAGGATTCATGTAGTAAATGTTCACATTATTCTGGTAAAAAATTAGCGTTAGCATTAGCTGTCCTATGGGAAATCCCATTATACGTTAGCATCAAGCTAGCAGACTTTAACATTATACGTTAGATTGATCTCCACTTTTATGGATTGATTTTTGATCTATTAAGGTTAGATCGATTCAGATAGATAAATAGAGTTTATTAATCTATCTACAAATGAAAAAAAACTTTTTTTCTCCCCAAGTAGTTTTCCAATGATATTCAAGGAATTATTATCGGATAGATCCAAATCCAATTCTCTTTTCCCATATTGTGCTAAAAATCTGCAAGTTTCATTTTTCAAAAGTCCAGAACTGCAAAGACAAAACTATTGGAAGTGAGGGAAACATCTGGAGTGTCTTCTCTCATGTATGATCACAAACGGCTGGTTGTGTTGCTGCACACAAACAGACTGCCCTCCATTTCATTTTTTCCACACACACACACAACACACCACGGCGTCCAGGGGCCTCTTGCTTTCGAAAGCACGCTCATCCTTTTAATCGGCGTGGAATCCATCAAAGTGGGTCAAACTCTCTTCCCCATCTGCCCTGACCAGATTTTAAACG
>NC_050534.1:17497605-17516613 GCF_002922805.2 Oryzias melastigma | reverse complement strand
GAGACGAGTGACTCGATAAAAAGTGTTTGATAGTAGGAATACTAAAAGTTTAGTCTAACGGGATGTTTGCACTGATTTGCATCAACTTTTTGTAGCTCCGTCACCTATCCATGAACTTTTGGTGACAGGCTGGGAGGGGGGGCTGCAGGGTGAAACAGCTGGGTGGGCGGGGCTTGCTGCCACAGCTGTCCGTTGCGACTACATCAGATTATGTGTGTGTGTGGTTCCACCTTCCATGCATGTGACCACGCTTACATCTGCACGGAAAACCGGCAAAGCCCCGTGGTCATGTGACCAACCACGTCACTGGGTGCACCAGCGTGGGCGGGGCCTTACGTTCAGCCTGGTATTGTGCAACAGGAGCGGGGATTTCCAAGATTAAGAGCTGGCAGAGGAGCAGAACGCAACATTTTTGACATAAAAGAGGAAAATAAAAACATAAGGAGCTTTTATTTTGAAAGTGGCTCTACAACACTGATGTTCAAGCACCTTCAACTAGTTTAATTTAGCAACTTTTACTTAAAAATTCTGGTTTGAACTTTTGGATTTGGTATGAAGCAACAAGAAGCTGGAAGTCAAACAAATTCAATTCTTTTATTTTGGAAGGAGTCAATGCTCCCAATATACACTAAAATACTAAAGTAACCCTTTTAATACTATATATGTATTCATGTCCATTAATCAATTATAAATGAGCTGGAACCAGGTTTCTGGCTGAATCCAAATGAGCTTTTATTTTGAAAAGAAATGTTTCTCTTCCTTTGTAATATTTTGTTTTTTAGCCTTTATATATGGAAAATGTGCCATTTATGGGTAAAATTATGATTTTTCAATATTTATTTGTCAGTCTTTTTGTGACTATAAATAAATATTCTAACTGTTACACAGTTATTTTTTTATTTCATTTTTTTAATTTAGAAAAATAATTCAATATTAAATCATTGAAATGTTTTTTTTACCCCAACAGGTGTATTTTATTTTAAATTACTTGTAAAATCCAGAACAAAAAAAAAATCAAATTGCGTTAGAAATGTTACAAAGAGAAAAAATTGATTAAACTAGTGTTTTTTTTTTTATAAACTCATGAATAAAATATGTTTTCCTTCCCCGAATAGAAACATTTTTAAAAGTTGAATATTTATGATCTGAACTCCTGTAGTGTGTCGAGACATTGATGTGAGCCGGCTTGTTGTGTGACGAAAGAGTCACTTTATGTTTCATTCAACAACAAAAATAACACAACTGGGAAAACAGTGATAACATCAATTTTTATTTTATTTATTTATTTATTTATTTACTGTTTTAGCTTGAAATCAAATATTTTTTTCTATTTGAGAGATTTCAAAGAGTTGAATCAATTATGTGATATCATCAATATATGAGTCAATATTATTAAAGATTAAGAAATAATCAATACAAGCTTCTTTACCTTGTGCTATCGTATGGGGTCCAGATGACCCATGCCTTACATTGATGCGTTATCCATCCCATAATAAATATGGATGAAGGTGGACAGGATTTCATCTCTCCACCATTGAAAATCAAAAATCATGGAGAAAAAAAAAATGTTCAGCGCGCAGACTTGTGGGGTCCAGATGACCCCACTCCCCACGCCAACATAGTTAGGAAAGCACAAGGGTTAAATACTGCAAAAACATTCATTTTAAATAAAAATGAAGCTCCTCAAAGTACGTGTTTTTGATTCTTATATTTGTAAGGACTTTCCGCTCACTTGCTACCCTCCCCCACTCCCATCCCCCACTCCCATCCCCCAATACGATACATTTCTAGCTCTGCCACTTCGTAAAATTAAGGTTTTTCAACTGGATCTACAAGCCTAAAAGACCAGAACACAAAACGGTAAAGCTTTACTGGCTGGATCAGAGTTTTTTTTTTTGTTTCCAAGCAGCTGATTTTGTCTCTAAACGTATTTTAGTTGCAACAGAAAAAAAACCCAATTCATTAGTGTCCTGTTAGCGGGGGAGGGGTCGATCAGACAGCAGTCTAGAAGTTTCCTGCTAACTTTGCAACGACTTTGCCAAGACGCTGATTAAAATGCCAGCCGTACCCCCTCCCCCCTTTGTATTACCCAGTTTCTTTAAATTAACTCGCTTCTTCTAAACTTACGCAAGCAGAGGCGACAAGGTCACATGTTGGATTCTTGAGGAAAACAACACGTTCCTAAACAAACAAATGCGTTTTAACCGGCTGGTCTAACGACAGGCTGAGCGCTAATTGCCTCATTTTTCAGGGTCTTAACCCCGACCAACCGATCAGCAGGGCGTTGTGGACAACAACACATCAAACACGACATGCTTAAAGAAAAGAGAAGAGACAAGGATGGAGGCCAGAACTCATTCCAGTTCACAGGAAATATCAATCAGAGGTTTTATTTATTTCTATTAAGAAAATACTTTATGTTTAAAAAAGCACAAAAAACACAAACTATGACCAAATGACAGCAGTAATAACTAAAAAGATCCTCAAATTTGGTATTTTATTTGGATTAGAAAGAAAAAGAATAAGTTTGGGAGCTCAACAAATTAAAATATTTAAAATAAAACCCGAAAATAAACTTAAGAATCAATAAGATTTGTATTTTCAAAGAGATATGTCAAATAACTGAAATGAAAAGCATTTCTAGACTGCAGAAGAAAGAGGAATTATATTAAACAACATGGTCCAGGACTACTGTGGGACACAATCAAAGTAAAGGTTCAGACTTTAGAAATGTGCCTTTTATTCTCATGATGAAATATTTATAAAGCAGAAATAGTGCAATAAAAAAATTTAGAAAACTGGAAAAACGGGACAATTTAAAGTGTCAAACTAAATTGCACAGAGGCCCAAAATCCAAAACATATTTAATTCGCATTTAATGTAAGTAACTTTAATTTTTAATTTAATGAACATGCTAAAACTAATTTTTAAAAATTTTAAAAACGTAACTTTTTAACTTTACTAAGAATAAATAATATTTTACTTTGCGTAAAAATATATTTTGTCAAAATTAGTCAAAAATTAAAATGATCTGCAGGGCCGGATATAATTACCTGGAGGGCCAGATCCGGCCCCCGGGCCTCGACTTTGACACATGTAATTATAGGGTAGCTAAACACTAAATCATTTTTTTTGGGGTGCTGACATCAAAAATGGGGCTTTAAAAGTGCTGTCTGTTGACAATTTTTGACAATTTCAAATCAACCTCCTGAAATGATTGCCTAAAGCCGCCCAGGTGCTGCCCCCTACAGGTTGAAACAAGGTATTGCAGATGAATTTTGTGATTGGTCGACTGGTCATTTCAGGAGTTTCACGTCATCATGCTCTACAGCTCCAGTGTAAAGCCCCGCCCACCTTTGATTATGTAACGTTGTTAGCGTGCTAGCTTTAGCTTGGCTCATAGGCGTTTTGCCTTCGGTTGTCAAAAATCTACTGCCTTGTACAACTTGCTGGTGGACTTAGAAGTTTGGCAACAGTGGTTGAGCGAAATTGGCATTAAATCCAGAAAACTCTGTCCTGGTGACGGGATTTGCAATGAATGTTTCACTTGGGACTCTTAGCTTAATACGTTAGCCTTATTAGCTTATGATGCTAGCATCATTTTAGCTCTCAGAAACAAGTACCCGTTCGGGAGAAATTTCTAAAAAGATGCTGGCATCAGTTTGCTCTGTTTTAGTCTCCATTTTGAAGATGTTACCTCAAGCTAACTTCACTGTCAATCAAAGATCCAGACCACGCCCCCTAAGTTCAACCCGCCCCCTTTTTTTACAAGTTACTTTTTCAAATCTGGTCCTAGAGTGAAGCCAGCCTCCAACTGTCCTGTTGTGTTACCCTTTGATGAGATTTTAAGGTCGAATGTTCCAACGTGTCCTCAATTTAGCACATAAAGTCCAAAAAAGAAACAAACAAATGCGTCTAGGATCATGTGGTCGTCCTTTTTGGGTGCTGATGAAAGTCAGAGGAGACGCTGAGACTGTAGGCACAGCTGTGAGCAGATCAGGAAAAAAATCGACAAACTCTGTGTTTTTTAGGAGGGGGGCATGTCTACGAATTTATATACTGTCTTTCTTTGATTGAGCAGCTGAGACGTAAACGAGGCTAATTTGCAAATGTATTCCATTGGCCTGAAACGATTCATGAAGATGGAAGAGCAGTCACATGAAATTAATATTATCGGTTGTTGAAAAGACGCTTGTTGTTCGGCATTAAACCACATTAGAAGTGAAGCCTGGTAGGGATTTTCTTTTTAGTCGGGGATTTCCTGGAAGCTTTGATTGATATCAGAGGCGGTTCTTCAAAAAGAGACAAACCCCTTGGGGGAATCTGTCTCCACTAATGATGAGGTTACGATGCTTTGAGGAACACCTTCAAATGACTTCAAGAGTTAGGAACAGATTCATTTGACACAATTTAGGTCGGAAAAATGATGACAAAGTGCTGACTTCCTTTGTCATTTTTCAAAATAAAGGCTGCAAAAACAGTGGATTCCCTTCAACTCCAGATAAAACCACAGATTTTCAAAGTAAAACTCCTCTAAATCCAACAATGCATTGCATTTCACCCCTATTTATGACTCTCACCCAAATATCTTCCTCTTTCTTTCCACCCTCCATAAAACAGGCAGGAATGGCTCCCTTACAAGAGTAGCACACATTTAATCAATAGCCACTGACAGGGCTTCATTTCCATGCATGCGCCGGCTCTGGACTCAGTTGAAATATGCACTAGAACTGGACAGAAATCAATACGGGCTACTGTGATATCTGTCCTTGTTTTAATTTGAAAAACGAGGATAAAATCTCAGAGAAATCAGAACCTGGAGTCACCGTAGGCGTATGTGGATCATCTCAGATTTGAAAACCTGAAAAAAAAGATTCTGAATTTATTTATTGTGCATAATAACTGTGACAATTGTGTGGGTTTCACCATGTGTTCCTTTCAAAATAAGGGCAGATGTAGGCAAGGGCAAAGATGGGCAAATGTCCCCATGAATGGAAAAAATACACTATAAAGTGACAAAAAAAGATAAATAAAAGGTAAAAAAAAAAACATTCAACAGAGCATAAATCAGTATCCTGCTTGTGCTTGTCCCAAGAACGGCAAATGTGATAGCTACCCACCCAAAAATGGAGCGCTAGCAACACAAAGATTGACTGCTAGCAACAAAGACAAACCAAAAGCCAAACAAAGACAGAGCGCTATCCACACAAAGACGGAGCACTAGCCAAACAAGGATAGAACACTAGCTGATTCAACAAATGCTAGCCGCTCCCACTAATGGTAGCCTTTCCCAATGAATGCTAGCCGCTCAAACGAATGCTAGCCGCTCAAACGAATGCTAGCCTTTCCATGAATGCTAGCCTTTCCACGAATGCTAGCCGCTCAAACGAATGCTTGCCTCTCCAACAAATAATAACAGCTCAAACAAATGCTAACCACTACAACAAATGGTAGCCTTTCCAACGAATGCTAGCAGCTCAAACAAATGCTAGCCTCTCCGACAAATGCTAGCCTTTACGAAAAATGCTAGCCTCTCCGAAAAATGCCAGCTGCTCAAACGAATGCTAGCCTCTCCGACAAATGCTAGCCTTTCCACGAATGCTAGCCACTCAAACGAATGCTAGCTTCTCCAACAAATGCCAGCCGCTCAAACGAATGCTAGCCTCTCCAACGAATGCTAGCCGCTCAAATGAATGCTAGCCTCTCCGAAAAATGCTAGCTTCTCCAACAAATGCTAGCCGCTCAAACAAATGCTAGTCTCTCCAACGAATTAGTGTCACAAAACCGAGTGTGCAAACCTAACAGAACTCAGCATACGTTCTGTTTACAGGTTTCCTTTATGTACAAAAAATTCTGGCAATGTGCTTCAGGCACCAACTTTATAAATGTACGTAAAAACGCTGATTTATAAAAATCCTTTTAGTGAAACAAAACAAAATACGGCCACAGCCGCAACATTAGCATTCCGTCAACCATCAACTATATTTTAATTTAATGAAAACTATTACCTTTAATTGTAACAAATTATAGAACTTTTGTTAATTAATTCAACGTTTCACTTTTTAGACTGTTAGCAGTCTTATGTCATTACATTGATTTTTTTTTCTTTAAATAAAAGAATAATGTGAATTAAAATTATTTTAGACATTTTTATAGTGTTTGTTGGGCGGGGCCCCCAAAGTGTTAGTTTTCCCACCGGTGAGTCCGCCCCTGAAGTGTTGGCGCAGGTAGGAAACACCCCACATTCTGTAAATGTCACCCTAGCAGCTGCAGAGCGCTTTATTCCTGGGCTTTTATTCTTCACCCAAACGCACCACAAGGCTGATGATGATGAGAAAGGCAAACTGGAACTGGGGCGCAGAAAGAGGCGCTGAAACGAGCCGCTCACTTGCCTGGAACGTGTAAAACCTCGTCCCGTTGGGTGGGTGCACCTTCGGGGAGTTGCTCCCGGCACTCATGTCGGAGAAAATCATAATCCTTTTGGCGACGAAAATCCCCCAAAAATAAAAATATAGGATCCTGGATGATCAGCTGCTGACCTGCGCTCCCGACATCAAGATGGAGCGCTCCGGAGGCGCGCGGCGCTCCTCTTTACGCAAAAAACCCACGAAATTTATAGAAAAAAATGTTTTCTATAAAGTGACAACAACTCTCCGGCTTCCCTCGCGCGCTCGTGCGCAGATGACGGATCTCCGCGCGCGTCTTAGCGACCGGGATGAAGCGCACAGCGCGGCTCCATGCTCCCCCCACGCCCGCTCCGAGCAGCTCTGCCGGCGGCGCGGACGGCTCCGTCTGCGCGCGGATTACCGCCTCCCCCCGCCTCCTCCTCCTCCTCCTCCTCCTCCAATAATCAGTCGGAGCATCAGAGCCAGCAACACAGCAGAGCAGCGTTTGTCCTTTTGGAGCACAGGCACGCCTCCAGAACCTCACAATCCAAAACGACACTTTTAAATAAAATAAAAAAATAAGCCTTTTAAGAGCATTTCCTCTTTTCCAACAGAGTCTGCGCATTTGGAGGATGGAGGGAACCAGTTTTCTCAGCTGCTTCATTTCTAAAAGCGATGTGGATGCAGAAGTTTCTGACTCTGCATTATTACTAATTGGAGGGGGGGGTCACAGGGTTGCTGGAGCCTATCCCATTCGAATTCAAACCTCTCACTGTCAGTGGAGCAAACCACAGTCCAAAAAACAGTCATTTTATTATTTAAAACAAAAACAGAAGAAAATTATGTCAGGGAAACAGCCCACGTCGCAGCACTAAGGAAGCCATGTAACAAAAAAAAGATGGTTTTATAGGTGGTTGGCTCCGCCCCCTCACCAAACCAACCCAATTAAGGCCTTGTCACATAACCACTATGTACAATTTGTGCATCTTCCACGTCTTTAATTTTGTTTTTTCGTGATACATGCTTGATATACGCAAGTATTTCTTCCGTTCATCATTCGTCGATGTGCAGAGATGTTCGTCAATGATCTAAAATTTTTGGTCAATTAAGAATTATCCAGTTTATGCCTATAAAACGAACTTCATACGTGATTATTACGGAAATCTTACACTATTGTGCGTGATTTTTGCAAGACGCTAAGCAAATTGTGGCTTCTCTCATGTCCACATATGTATAACGGGCTTTTCACGCATGAACTATCAATTTTTGTACCAAATATACGGCGCACATATCAAGTTAAAATTATGTAATTGACACACAAATCATTTTGTTTATCTTAAAATCGTTCCCAGTTGTCTTCTAATTACGATTATATTAGTGCAAGCTAACATTACTGGTGCAACAAAAATGGAGAGCAACATCGGAGCCATTCAGCCGCACAATTTTGATCCAGGTTCCAGCTCAGACGAAGAAAACAAAGACGTTCATGGATCTATTGGTCTATAAGTGGATCCATCAGAATGGAGCGGAGCAGGAAGCTTGTGACCCGCCGATTGTGGATTTTACAGCTTTTTCAAACATCATTTTATCTTCTGATTCACAACAATTTGATAAAGAAATTACAATATAATCTTACATTTCTTTATATATGTCTTCATCATGAGAGAAATGCAACCAGAACTCCAAAAACACAATTTGGGGTTCTAATAACTTGGAGATTTTATGTCAAACATTCATCAAGTAAATCCATTTCTTCCCTCTTCTTTATTAAAAACCATAAAATGAATCAATTTTTATTAGTTTCAACTGTGACTCTGATTATTTTGTGCAAATTCAAGTAGAATTTATAGTAATTTTTGGCTTTAACTATAGATTTTAATAAAAAATATTGCAAAAATGTCAAAGAAACAACAGTAAAGAATGGAGTCTGGTTCATTTTTGGTCAATTTAAAAATAAAAATGTCAGTATTTGTTCTCTTTTTATAAGAGTTGATGCTCAAAAATAGCTAAAATACTGTTAATAAAACACTCTTAACAATGCAGAACTCACAAAGTCAAAGTTAGACTTCAAATTAGACGTTTTGGCTGCTGTTAACAACACAAACAACAATAAAATTGTCAAATTTACTTTAAAAGCCCAAAAGCAAAGAAAGCTGAAGTTCTGTGTCGTCTGAAATCAGCTGAATTCTCAGAAAGCAGTTTTAGCCTCAGGACTCTTCAAGCCAGATTTCAGCGAGTCGAACATCACTTTCCTTTCTCCCCCTTGTCAGGAGAGAGAGAGATGCATGCTGGGAAGAGCCGGTGCATCAGCACAGAGGCTCCAGATGGGTCTAAATTTGGGACATTGACTGATCAGGGGGGATGGAATGATGAAAGGAGAAAGAGGACCTGACAGGAGCCACAGCCGAGGAGAAACTCCAACCATCCAGGTATGGAAGGAACCGAGAGACTCAATACAATAGAATAAAAAAAACTTTATTGATCCCACGGTGAGAAACAGAAGCAAAACAAAATACGAAACTGAATGTAATCCTAAAGAAAAAAACAGTTGAAGTCCCAAATTCTGAAAATTCACAACAGTTTTGTGACATAAATGCAAAGATTTTTTCATTTATAAAACTGCAGATCATAATGAAATATACATTAATTTGTAAATTAATAAGTGATTGTGTTTAAAAAGTAGTGCGTCGCAGTATTTATTAGTGATAAAATTAAGTGTTTACTCTCGATAAAATACATTATTTTACGGAAAGTTTCAAGTATTCTGGGTTGGACCAAAGATTAAAAAAAAAGAAAAATATTATCTCTAAAATATACACTAAATGTAAACATGCTGCATGCTAGCCACATTAGCCGCGTTAGCATATTCACAATACCTGCTACACCCTGCCTTGTTTAAAACAAAAACAGACTTTTACTTTTGTCGCTGTGACTACAAAAAAATCCCAACCGTGCTAGCTACAAACATAAAATGGCTATACGTTAGCCGCGTTAGCATATTCACAATCCATTTTGACAGAGTGCCATATATCTCTCAAAACCGCTTTGGTATCAGTAAACTCGACCAGAATGAATCCACATATGAGGCGTTCCAGATTATATCATCCTTGACAACTTGGGGGCTTGTCCGGGAGTTGCCCAACTACTTTTAAAGGAATGGGTCTGCTTTAATTTTAATTACTGTTTTTATTCTTTTCATAATTTTTGTGTGTTTTAATGTTTTTTAAGCTTTTGTCTTTTATTTGTGTTCTTTTTTTAAAGTGGTTTGACACACCTAAAACTATAAATTTGTTCGATAAAGTTTAATATGAACATTTGTGCAGATGAAAGAGCAGTTCGACGGAAGGAGGAGTGCCGTTTGGATCGATGTTCAACCCAAATGAGGCCTCCTCCACAATAAGAGCGCAGAGAATCCTCTGATTGGCCTGAAGATTCATGCAAATTCCACCTTTTTATGTGGCTTCACGTGAGCGCGCAGCGACGGAGCGTTTTGCTGCCGTTTGGTCCAGAAATAACATCTTTAACTGCAAATGAGCTGCAAACAAGGCACCGGCCACTTTGAGCATATGTAATGACCGTCTGGCTGTTGAAGCTACATCTAACACCAGGAGACAGAAAAGCTTTAATGGAGAGGATGTGAATGAGCTCTGGAGTGTTGAAACCGTAGGCGCCGCCCCAGCGACGCTGTTGATCTGAGACTGATCACACAGGAGATGGACGAAACTGGAGCAGAGGCGTGACTCAGGAGAGATGATGAGCGCTTGGAGTCCATTTTTGCAGACGCTTAAAAACATTTTAACTCTAGAAGGGGTATTTTTAATTTTTGCTTTTGTCCAAGGCTTTATTTTTTTATTCTAGAAGCCCAAAGAAACAAAGAACCATCACTCAGAGATCGGACTGTAAGGACTTTCTGGATACCAGGATTTTAGAAATCTGTACTTGAGAATTTGAGTATGAATATTTGCAAAGTCAGAGATCTCTGAATCGTAAACTTTATAAAAATATATGTGAGGGTTTGTGACAATACAATTCAAATAATGTAATTTTAACCCTAAAGTTGCAGAAATGTTGTTGTTGTTGTCATAATGTTGGATTTTAAAACATACAAACTAATTTAAACATGAATAAATCTTCAAAGTGAAGTGCCGGGAAATGTTCTGATTTTCAAAATAAAAGTATCAAGTTTTTTTGTGTAGCTTACAAAAAAAATTCTGAAATAATTTCTGAGAAACTTACTTGGTTTGAAATATAGTTGACAGTTTGAAATGTAAAAAAATGAATATTTTAGTGCAAATGTTATAAAAATTTTGCAAATAATTACATAATTACATACATGCTAGCATGACAGAGAAGTTGAGCCAGACAGCGTCATCTAAAATGTGAGTTTTTTTTCCAATGAAAACCCGAGACGAGCCAGAGGCCAGGTCCACGGCCGAGGTCCAGGAGCACAGATGATCTTTCATCAACATAGAACTGGGGGATAGATGGAGGAACGAGTTAAGCCAGAGGCGAGGTCCACGGCCAAGGACAGGAGCAGAGACGAGCCACATGGAACTCTATAGTTACGAGAGACTGTTGGCACAGGAGTAAGCCTACACCCATTTCCCATTATCCCTTTGTTTACATTTTCTCTCTCTACCTTACAAGCTAACATTAGCGTTGCAACAAAAAAGGCGAGCAAACTTGGAGCTATCTAGCCATACAGTTTTGAGCCAGATCCCAGTTAAGACGAGTAAAAGCAAAGATGGATCTAGTCGTCTACAAGTCGATGCATCGGAATGGAGCGGAGCTGAGAGCTGGTGGCCCCTGAGTTGTAGTTTATACAGAACAATAGGCCTTTTTTAAACTACATTTTTATGTCTTCCCCTGAATTACAACAATTTCAAAAATATTCAGAAATATTGTTTTAATCTTAGTTTTCTGAATATTTGTCATCATCCTCTATTTTTATCTATTACTTTTTTAGTTCTCCATCCCTCTGTTTGATGTAGTGTGATTCAGGTGTTGTTCCTCTTTCTCACTCCACTCGTCTGTGCTCCGGTTGTTGGCCGTGGACCTCGCCTGTGGCTCGTCTCGCGCCCCCTTCTGTCCCCCATTCCAGCCCACCTTGTTCACTATTTAAATGTGTAGTTTTAGAGTTAAACAAGATAATTCTTCTTAACAGTCCTGGTACATCGCTCGTCCGTCCTAGAATCTGTGTTTTAGATTTTCCTCACCAGTTTATCTTAGTCTGTTTAGTTTAGCTTACCAACTAACTATTGTTTATATTTTATGATTGACGTTGTGTTTGTGCACGATTACTGCTGTGAAGCCTATTGAGACAAGTGTGTTGTGATATTGGGCAATATAAATAAAATTGAATCATGAGAAAAATGTAAGTTAAAAACATAATTTACATTGTAGCGCATATTTTATGTGATTTCATTTTTACGAATTCTTGATTTAGATCAAAAGATTTTTTAGGTTATTTTGGAGTTTAGCTAATATTTCACCTACCTGCTAGCTGTTTTGGCTAATTTAGGTTTTTTTTTAAGTTTTTTAGGCTATTTTGAAGTTTAGCAATTTTTTTCAGCTACATGCTAGCTGTTTTGGCTAACACGGTTTTGTTTTTTAGGCTAATTTGGCATTTAGCTAATATCTTAGCTGGTTATCCACTTCAGTATTTTCAGCTTTTAGCTTCAGTGATTTCAGCTATCAGCTTTAGCATATTTAGCTATGATTTTCAGCAACTTCAGCAGCCAAATTCAGCTTACAGCAGTCATACTAGCATAATTGCAGGCAGGTTATGCTATATATCTAGTTTGTAGTTATGTTAAAAGTTACGGTTTGTTTAGATTTATTTAGATTAATTGCCACCTAAGTAACAATCCACAGTCCTACTCTGATATGGCTCTAATTCCACCCTCCTTCACATGTTTTGAATACATCAACACTTGTGTCCTCCATGTTCTAGTTGTGTATCTGTGAACAGCTGCTCCAGAGGCAGTTCCTCCGTCTTTTAGCCAAAGAGCAGGTTTGAAATGCAGCTCCTGATGAGTCTCCGTAGGACTCCGGGAACTCTCCAGGGACACGGTGACAGGTTAGAATTAGCATACTAGGTTGCGCCCGGCTCAGTGTCGCACACATGCTATTAACAAGCTGACTGGAGACCAGAGCCTTGAAGGTGGCGAGGCTTTGCTGTCACGTACCAGAACTCCGCTGTCAAACTGTGGATTCCTCAGCTCACAGCAACAATACCGTTTTAGCACCAAAGTTCTGAATTTCTTTTTGCAAATGTTGTCACTAAAGAAAGGTTTTTGATGGTTCATCTCCCTCAGGCTGCACACCTCTGTCACCTTCCATTAACACACGTGTCTCTGCCCGTTTGAGTCTTTCCATGCTGCTTCACTTCACATCGTACTTCACGAGCTGTCAGTAACATCCAGCATGTGAAAGGTCCTCATCGAAACCACGAACTCCTGAACTTCTACTGCTGGCAAAAATGTGCTTAACCCGTTCTTATGTCCTGAAACGGACCTGGACCAGATGGTTTTAGCAATTCTTCTTTATTTCTGCGATTTTGAGCAAAAATGAAACCTCCGACACAAACTCAAAAACTCACCATTACCCGCTGAACATGAATTTTTTTACATCATGAACGACCTCCAACCAAAAATGATGACATCACAGCCGGAGGAACTGTTCAAAAAATGAATGGGGACAAAATCTTTTATAGGGATCAAATAAAATAGTTTTAAAAAGTAACAACACACCAAAACACACGAGTGCGGGATAACTGAAAGAAGTTCTAAGATTATTATGGGATGGGCACGGGACCTACGGCTTGGGACCCATTTTGAGGAAAAATGTGAAATTTGCCGATTTTCACATTTTTGCAGAATATAGGAAATCTTCACAAACTTTCAAACATATGTCACCAGTTCAAGTTTAAAAGCACAATCAAAGTTTTGATCTCAAGAAGAGGCCACCATCTTCAATCCCCTCCCCCCAAAAAGAAAAACAGAAATCATCTTTAGGCCCCCTTACACATTTTGTTTTAATATCTCATCACACAAATCATTAAACATTACTTTTACGCTCTGTTGAGGTTTAAACATTTAGCATGGGAGCTTGCTAAAGTGGTTTTTCTCTGTTGCTTACGCAATTTTCACCGGAATATTGTGAAAATTTGACACACGAATGAAGCCCTGGCTCAAGCTGAATGTAATGATATGACACACGATATGCACAGATTAAGAATGTGGGCGTGGTTAACAAAAACCTCTGTTGTCAAGGAAATTAAAATATTTACATTAGCCGATTCTTTTGAAAATGACACAAACTTGTTTGTCAACCACAGGAGACCAAAAACTAAAATGGTTGCTATGGAGATAGAACCAACAGAAAGCCGCCATTTTGAAAATTGTGTTTTTTCATGAATTTGAGAAGAGAAAACTTTTATTTGAGCAATCCTCAAAAACTTTAACACACACACCGTCAGGTTAAGACTACAACCAAAGTTTTGTTGACCTTTGACCTCAAGACCTCCACAAAAGAAAAGAAGAAATCATTTTTAGGCTTACTTACAAATTTAAATTTGATCTCTCACGACACAACTCATCAGAATTACTGGTTTGTTGGTTTTAAAGAGTGTACCTTTTGAATGGCTTTAGCATGGGGAGCTAGCAAAAGTGCAGTTTCAATATTTTTACCAAAATGTTGCAAAAATTTGACACACTAATGAATCTATGGCTCGAGCTCAACGAAATGATATGACATATGACACAAAGATAGTTAAAATTTTTACCGGAATATTGTGAAAATTTGACACACGAATGAAGCCCTTGCTCAAGCTGAATGAAATGATGCGACACACGATATGCACAGATTAAGAATGTGGGCGTGGTTGACAAAAAAACTCTGTTGCTAAGGAAATCCCAAAATTTACTTTTCCAGATTCTTCTTAAAATTACATCAACCGGTTTGTTACCCCCAGGAGACCAAAAACTAAAATGGTTGCTATGGTGATAAAACCATCGAAAAGCCTCCATTTTGAAAATAGTGGGTTTTTTTTCATGAATGTGTCACAAGGGCTCTGACCAGGTGGGCAGAGACGGAGGGGGATGGTGAAGGGTCGCTCAGAAACTAAAATGGGGGTAATGGGGGGGGCAGGTTGTGCCAGGCAGTCATACAACATAATCTTGATCAAAATCTTTCTGAACAGCCACTGCTTGGGCGGTGGAGTGGCAGGTGACGGTAAAGGTCGTGGCTTCCTCCCCGAAGCGCAGGCTTCTTGGAACAAATATCTGCTGTGAAGCCCCACATGCATATTGATCGCATCAACAGGCGTGCGTGTGGGCAGACAGCCATAATGGACGCCGCCCGGCTCCCGTCAAAGCTGGAACATTAGGGGGAGGTATCGCCAAGGATACAGTGCGAGCGGACATCTGCGAGCGTTCAAGAGCGCGCTGGTGTGGGAAATCGCAGCCCGTCGATACCATCTGGCTGCAGGAAATAAACGCTGGAGGAGAGGACAAACAAATGAAACCAGGAGCGACCTCTCGGGTGGACTCGACTTATGAAAACATGAAGGTGGATTTTTTCCTTTGAAACATAATTCGGTTTTAGACGCTCTAAGTAAACAAGACAAGCCATCTAAGTAATTTATCCCCTGAAATTGAGACAAGAGGAGAAAAAACAATCGATAAAAATAAGTGGGCACAGGTGGAAAAGCAAAAGATCAGATCAATAAACTGCAGAAGTCGTTTGGAACAGATGCAGATAGTTTTAAATTTAGGGGATTATTTGTATTTTTCATTTCAGATTCATGAGCAAAACTAAAACAGAATGTTACTACTTTACATCTTGTTGCTTAAACTGGAATTGTGTCACATTTCTTATAGCAAAAACTTTTACTGTCATCATTTTTACTGTCATCTAAGGACATCACAGTATTTGTTTTAGTAAAAAAACAAAAATATTGGCAGCAAAAATATAAAATAATATTAAAATGTGGATTAAAAAAGTTGCAATGCTCTCATTTGACCACCAGATGTCCCCATTTTTCGTCAGTCTCCAAACTTTCCCGCTTTTTTTGGCTTTGATTTTTCTCATTTCATCTGCTAAAACTCTGAATCTCTCAAAAAATCTTTCCAAACAATAATAGGAATTTAAAGTTTATGCTTTTAGAAGAAAGAAAAGTTATGTTATTAGAGTGTAATCGTAAAGATTTGTGTTTTTGAAGCCTTAATTTCAAAGTAAGCATTTTTAAGGGCCATTTCCTGCAGAGGCGAACTGAAAAAGCACGCTCGCCACCTAGTGGCCAAACTGAAACGCCCTCCAGGAGAGGCAGAACAATTATTGGAGCTCCTCTGTTTTCAAAACATATATATAAATATATATATGTATTATTAATGTATTTATAAACAAATGTGCCGAATCGAGTTAAGTGGATCGAAAGAATTGAAATAAAAATCGGATTTGAATCGATCCAGCCTCTGGTGAATCGAATTTAATCAATTCTTGAAGTTATCGGTGATACCCAGCACCCATTTTTGGTTTTCTTTGCTCTTTCTCTCTCCAAATCCAGCTGCTTTTGAGCTTCAATTTGTGGTCATTAAACCTTACAGGAAGTGTAAACTTCTGCTGACATTTCCCTCCAAAAGACGGACTCTCCGTCAGTATCTTGTCATCTAAAACGAAGCCTCGTGGCTAGGATAAAGAAAGCCTCTTGACAAGGCTGAAAACGGTGTAAAGAGGCAGCAGGGACTGGAGCCCACAGCTCTTTCATCCCTGAGCTTCCCTCAACCCAAATCCTCCTCTCTCCTGACAGCACATATCAAGGAGCTTCTGCTCTTCTGGGACCTCAAAACGCCTCAAAGTCTTTTAAAGCGACGTTAGAAAAAACCATTGATCAAAACATCAAAAATAAGGCTCCTTTAGAGTTTTTTTTTTGTTTACTCATACATAAAATATGAGTCCGTGATACGAGAAAGTAATCAAACTGGAAGCGAGCGGAGAGCACTTTGGAGTGAAATGACTGTCCTGATGGAGTGCACCCCTCAGCACTTCTGAGGAAACATGCTGATTCCAGAACCGGAGCTGTCAATCATTCTCCTCAATGTAGGCATTGAAACATCTGGAGGATGGCGGGTTATCGGGCAGGTGAGGAGGGAACCTGACACAGCGGCTCGCATGCGTCTCCTGAGCTGCAACTCGAGAGTTTTCTTCAAAAGTTGGATCTCTTCAGTCATTGGCCAGGAGTTACGAGGGCGGGGCAAAGCAACGAGAGAAAGATTAATGGAAGTTTTACCGTTTATGACTTATAGATATTGGTAAAACAGAGTGAGAGGAAATGTGTAAAAGTTGTTTTTCATTCTCCTAAATCAGCAACATTTCAATGAGTTTCTGTCTCGTTGCGTTTTCATTGGCTATAAAATTCAGCAAATTGGATTTACGATAATAAATTTGTCTAATACAAATACATATCTCGGATAAACGTCAAATTTATTGGAAAAAGGTTTTTGCTCTTGAGGATGTTGGTTTTTAAGACTTATTTCACAAAACTGCAATCAATGGAAACACTTTTTCCGAATGAAATGAGTCACATGACCAACTGGATCCCACACTTCGATAAGAGGTCCCACAGGATCACTCATAAAAGTTGGACGTGTCATGTGGAATTGTTGGACCCACAGCTCCTCTGTAAAACCACCAACCACCATTTCCCAAAATCTCTTCATTCTTAGCCGCTCCCACATATGTTGGGGCTCCATGACCGGAATAAGACGCCGACGTCTCCTTTGATAGATGATGAGTGCTAGTGCCGAGACAGAAATCTGAAAGTATCTGCAGTAAATCGAAATATTCTGTGTTTTAATGACTTATCGCACAAGTTGATTTGTGTTTATTTGTAAAATTATTATGTAATGGGGCCAAATTCTTCTTTTCTCCTTTAAACTTAACTGAAATAAAAGATGTCTCACTCTGACAATTTATTGAAAACCAAACAGATACTACTTTTATGCCTTAACTAAAACCATTAGAGGCATCGTACAACGGCATCACTTATCCATCGTGTGGGCGATAGAAAAGTGTCTATTGTGCCATTTATCTCAATCATTTTTATTTGTTTTATTTTTATTGCTGAACTTTTGTGCAAAAATGTGTTTTCCTACCAAGAAACTTTAATTTTTTTCTCATTTGTTACAATTCAGTTACATGTTAGTTAAAATACTAAAGTCAGATAAATTAATTTACATTTTTGTCTATTTTTTCCAAAAAATAACTGAAAATATACTTTATTGTGGTATATCGTGATATATATCGTTAATTTATATCGCGGTATACATTTTTTTTTTCAAATCTCCCATCACTATATCATAAGCAACTTACTTTACCCTTCATACTTCGCAATTCACTAACCAGAAAAAAAAAATGCACATTCAGATTTTTTCAGGCGGTTTACAACCTTGATATTTCCTGTGGGCGGAGCCTCTTTTTTACCCGCAGACGGCTCTGAGTGGGCGGTTTATCCTTCCAGCTTGCATCTTAGAGCAAAGCAACACAACTACACCTCCAAGCAACAACAGCATCACAACACTTCAAACCCTTTCATTACATGTTCTACCGTTAGAAACATCAAACATCGTAGCCTAAAAATGTTTTTTATTTTGCGAGTATGTTTTTTTCCTCCATCCTTTGCTCTTCTTACATTCTCTGGACTCATCAGTCTTCTCCGGCAGCGCAGGAGCAAAGAAAAAACAATCTCATAACTCTCTCATTACCGCCCCCAGCCCCACAAAGGATCCTGCTGCTGCACGGCGTCCGTTTAAAGGAATTAAAAAGCATCTTTTGCTGCAGTTTTGCTCTGAAGCTTCTTAAGTAATGCAATAAAGGAGGCGAAGAAAATGAGGTTAAAGTTCTGGAGGTAATGAGAGGAACTTCAAATTTAGAACGCGTATTATGTGAGGTGAGAGGAGGAGGGAAAATTCAGCAGCAGAAGTGTTCTCATTAAAGTTCATTTAAAGACCCACTCTGGTGGTGAAATGGTGTTTTTGGTGTTTTTACTGCATTTTTTTGATGATGGAGGACAAATTTAAAGTATATTAGGATAATTTTTTAAGCATTTCTTTAGTGTTGCTCAGAAAAGAGCGTATTCGTGATGTAGAAAGTATGTTGGCTTCATTCTGATGCTTCCAGTTGTATAAGTTGCGTTTCTTTTCTTTTCTTTTTTTGTAAAGTTTGGCCATGGTGATATATGATTAAAAAAAAATAGAAATTGACTTAGAGCCACCAGAGGGCGCTGCATGTGTGTGTGTGTGTATCCGTGTTTGCTACTCATAGCAACGCAGAAGAAGAAACGTCTAAAACAAACGTGGAGGAACTTTATGAGATTTTTCTTATTTGCATCAAGATATTTTTATTCTTGTTTGTATTTTTTCCCTCCTCTGACTATTATGGGGCATCAAACTGGGTAATAGAGACACAGAAGTACCGCTGAAAGCGTCCTGATTCAGATCCTGCAGTAGAGTTGTTCAAAAGCCAAAAAAAAGGGAGTTCTGTTTGATTTTTTTCTTCTTTATTTTGCATATTTGCACATATCTGCTGGACTTTTACTCAAGTAGCGACTTATAGTCAAAAA
>NC_050534.1:17495632-17496426 GCF_002922805.2 Oryzias melastigma | reverse complement strand
CTGAAGCTTCTTAAGTAATGCAATAAAGGAGGCGAAGAAAATGAGGTTAAAGTTCTGGAGGTAATGAGAGGAACTTCAAATTTAGAACATATATTATGTGAGGTGAGAGGAGGAGGGAAAATTCACCAGCAGCAGAAGTGTTCTCATTAATGTTCATTTAAAGACCCACTCTGGTGGTGAAATGGTGTTTTTGGTGTTTTTACTGCATTTTTCTGATGATGGAGGACAAAATTTAAAGTAAATTAGGATAATTTTTTAAGCATTTCTTTAGTGTTGCTCAGAAAAGAGCGTATTCGTGATGTAGAAAATATGTTGGCTTCATTCTGATGCTTCCAGTTGTATAAGTTGTGTTTCTTTTGTTATCTTTTTTTGTAAAGTTTGGCCATGGTGATATATGATTTAAAAAAATAGAAATTGACTTAGAGCCACCAGAGGGCGCTGCATGTGTGTGTGTATCCGTGTTTGCTACTCATAGCAACGCAGAAGAAGAAGCGTCTAAAACAAATGTGGAGAAACTTTATGATATTTTTCTTCTTTGCATCAAGATATTTTTATTCTTGTTTGTATTTTTCTCCTCTGACTATTATGGGGCAATAAGTCATCAAACTGGGTAATAGAGACACAGAAGTACCGCTGAAAGCGTCCTGATTCAGATCCTGCAGTAGAGTTGTTCAGAAGCCAAAAAAAAGGGAGTTATGTTTGATTTTTTTCTTCTTTATTTTGCATATTTGCAAATATCTGCTGGAATTTTACTCAAGTAGCGACTTATAGTCAAAAAAAAAAAAAAAAAAAAA
>NC_050534.1:17487768-17495576 GCF_002922805.2 Oryzias melastigma | reverse complement strand
GCAGGAGTACAGATACATATCCTGATACGTGTTTCGCAATACGATAAGTATCGCAATATGTCCAAAGACGATCAATCGATCAAGAAGAGTAGTACATTTTAAATTGATATAAGTATCGCCAAACGAAATATCGCGATATACCAGCATATCCTTTTCTTCCTGCACCCATAGAGAAACTAGAGCTGTGGATCGTTACTTAGGCGGCGATCTGATCGATTCGTGAATCAACGATTCACAGATCAAACCACGATTCTTACTATTTAATATGTTTGTACAGTGTACTATATCTTTTTACTGGATGAATTAAATTAAAAGGATATATGTTGAATTACCATCTTTTATACTTTTATTTAGAACAGGAGATCAGAATGAACAAAACTGATAGAAACACAAAGATTTAGACAGACAAGGTTTTTTTTGTCAACTTTCTAGTTAACTTAAGTAAAGAAAACCTAAAAATCACTGTTGCTTTGCATCATTTAACAACAAATTCTGAAAATATTCTCCACAGTTTTTCCATCCTCAAAGTTCAGCAAAACCTGAATCGATGTGAAGTCGATATGAAAAGCCGCTTTTCTTCGCTTTAGATTCAGGATCCGTTAGTTAAGTGCGTCAACTGATGAAGAGTTAATCAAAATAATGTAAATACTGGAGCTAAAAAACTTGTTTTTTTCAGAACTTATCTCAGTAAACTGAACTTCTGCCTCATTTTTATCAAGTAAAAAGAAAAAAAAAATTTGCTAGTTTTACTTTGAAAACAGGAAGCTTCACCGACACTTTATTTTGAAGAGTTCCGGTGACAGTAGAGTTGCATATTTAGATTATTTTTAGATTATAAACTTAAAATCAAACATTATTCTGCATTTTGGAATAGGGCTGCCACGATTAGTCAACTAATCGACTATTAAAATAGTCAACAACTAATTTAATAGTCGATTAGTCGGTACTTTATAATATATGGAGTCAGAGTGTAGTAAAGTTGAAAGTTATAATGGTATTATGCTAGTTTTTTGGACCATTTTGGCATTTATTAAGATTTTTTAGGCTAATTTTGGATATTTCAGCCACATGCTAGCTGTGATGTTTTAGCTAATTCCGGCTTTTTTTGGCTATTTTTGTGTTTAGCTAATTTTCCAGCTACATGCTAGCTGTTTTGGCTAATTTAGGCTTTTTTTGGCTATTTTTGTGTCTAGCTAATTTTTCAGCTACATGCTAGCTGTTTTGTCTAATTTAGGCTTTTTTGGCTATTTTTGTGTTTAGCTAATTTTTCAGCTACATGCTAGCTGCTTTGGCTAATTTAGGCGTTTTTGGCTATTTCTGTGTTTAGCTTATTTTTCAGCTACATGCTAGCTGTTTTGGCTAATTTAGGCTTTTTTGGCTATTTTTTAGTTTTATATCCACTTTGTGCATGACCCGATTAGTCGACTAATCGGAGAAATAATCGGTGATTAGTCGACTATTAAAATAATCGTTTGTAGCAGCACTACTTTAGAGCTATAATCCTGAAATTTGATTTTACAACATTCATAAAGATCGCAAAACGGCGACTTTGGAGGAATATTCATACTTTTTGGTGCAGATCGCGAGTATCCAAGTATCCGAGTACATCATAGACCTACTCAGAAATGCACAGCTGCATACTTCCAATAATGCTCACCATTTTTGATGTACAGCTAATGTTAGATTGGTGGTGTTAGCTAGCGGAGGAGAGTGTAAACAGAGAGCTCTCGCGGGAAGGGGGAGTAGGACTGCTCCGCGCCAATGGTCCAATGGTTTCTCATGAACTCCTGGAGAAACTATGTCCAAGAAAACGACAGCTTTTTGGCCAATAACGACAATCATGGTCAAAAAATGATCAGAGTTGGTTAAAAAATGGTTAAATGTTCAAGAAAATAAAGGCTAAAGAGAATCCTCGCTTCAGCTCTTTGCCCGTCTCCAGAACCTCATTAGGAGTCAGAAGTGAATCCGCGCTGACAGCATTAACGGGCCGACACCGGATCGTCACCGGGGCTTTCATAAAGCCTGACACCTGCAATAACCTCCCGTCTAGACCAGAAAAGCAGAAAATCGTTCGTTTCCATCTGGATTGGCTCCTTTAACCCGATAAAGATCATTAGGAAGTCAATGAGAGCGCGCTGACAGAAATGAGCCGTGATGTATGGCCTTCAACCCGCCCGTCACCGGGAGTCCGCCGCCACGTTCAGGAACCGTAGTGAAACTCTCACATCCTCATCATCATTTTGTAGAGATCAATCAACATGGAGGAGGAGGAGGTCTGATGAAGGACAAACTGAGGCTGCAGGAGACCAGAACTCAGCGTTTGTCTTGTGACACAGGCGCCATCTACTGGAGAAAACGTTCACTACAGAGGAAACTATGGAGGATTTGACATTAAATTTGGCTGATTAAAATCTATTTTCAAATACAATATAGTTAAATATCAAGACAAGCAAAAAAAAGGAGACTAAAACATGTATTTCTAATCTTACGATAACTTAACATACATTTTTATTAGATGAACACATAATAATTATAGGAAAAAAAGTTGCCAAATATTCAAATTTCCCTAATTTTTTGTTTTTAATTGTTTAACATTTTTACTCATTTTGAGGTTTTCCTCCATATTTGACAGAAATGCACAGAATTTTTTTGTCATTGTTCAAATTATTTATCTTGTATTAAATTTTATAGAACATTTTTAATATCAGGGATGCAGCAATTTACTTTATCTGTAACTTAATTAAATATTACAATGTGAGCCGTTCACTGACCTGTAAATTAAAAAAAAATGTGATTATCAAATTTTCACTATTTTCTATAAAATGTGTTAATATTATACGTTTTAGTTAAAGTTTCATCCTTTTCTTGTAAATTATTTCTAACCAAACATTTGAGGAAAAAACAATATTTAATTGAGCAAACAGGGAAAAAAATGCAGTTTGGAAACCTATTTTACCTCAAATTTGTCTTCCAGAAGATGCAAATCAAAACAACATTGTGTAGTTTGTTTTATTCTGAAACAGGAAGTGCAGACACACTTCCTTTCCACAGTGATTTTAGACAATAAAAGTATCCGGACTGACTTTAAATTTCCAGATGATTTTCGATTTGTGATTTCTTAAAAAAGAGTGGCCAAATTTAATCTCGTTAGGCTTCTAATTTCCAAAATTTTCAGTTTGTATTTTTTATTTATTTTTTATTGTTGAACATTCTTAGTACTTTTGATGCTTTTCTCCGTATTTGACAGAAATGAACAGATTTTTTTGTGTTTCCGTTACACATCTTTGTTTAAATTATTTGCTTTTTGTTCGTTTTTATACAACTTTTTTAAAATCAGGGATGCAATAATTCATTTTCACTGTAATTTAATTAAGAATTACAATCTGGGCAGTTCACAATCTTGTAAATTAAAACATGTAATTATAATTTTTTCACTATTTTCTACAGAAATATGTTAACATCATACGTTTTTAGTGAAAGTTTCATCTTTTTCTTGTAATTTATGGGTATTTATGACCAAACATTTGAGGAAAAATAATATTTCATTGAAAAACTGAAAAAAATGTGCAGTTTGGAAACTTATTTTTACCTAAAATTTGGCTTCAAGAAGATGCGAAACAAAACAAAAATGTGTGGTTCTTTTTTTTTTTTTTTTATCTGAAACAGGAAGTGCTCACACACACTTCCTTTCCACAGTGATTTTAGACAGTAAAAGTTTCCGGATTGACCTTAGATTTCCAGATGATTTTAGATTAGTGATTTTTAAATCAAATCATTTCATTCAACCTACACTCACCGGCCACTTTATTAGGCACACCTGGGGTTTTTAAATCCAAAATAAAAACCTAAATCATTAGTAAATCATCTTTAAAAATATATAAGTGTTTTAACTGCTATTTATATTCATAGAAACAACTTCAGTTTTGGCTTTTTACAATATCCAAGCAAGTATGAAGCACTTTGTGCTACGTTGTCTAAAGAAGTATAAATAAAGATTGATTTGAATTGACACTATAAGCCTCTATTCTTTTTTTTTTTTTTTTTTTAATAAAAAGTATAATTTTTAAATATGTAATCTTATCAAATGAGCAGTTTTTATTCTTAATGTTGCATCTCAAAAAGTCCACATTTCACCACTAGAGGGCAGACTTGTACAGCGTAGATCTTCATCGGTGACCCTGAAGCACAAACTTCCTCCATCATTTCCTCTCTGCTGATCCCAGATAACGTCCGGTTGGTTTAAATGGATTTACGTCATGATCTCCAACAAAGAGAATCCTTTAGGGATGAATCTTTAGAAACGAGGAGGTCTCACCAGACCAGGAAGTGCTGCAGATCCCTCTCAAATAGTCACATTTGTAGGTCAACAGATGAAAGGTTATTGCTGATTCGAGATGATCAGGGTCAAATTTAATGTTTTTATGTCTGTTTTGATGCAAAGCTCCTTCGGAATAGATCGTCTTCACATCTGAAGCTGAGAAAGTGGCTGCAGCTCCTCACAGATTCCGTGTTCAGGCTCAGCTTAGATCGGCGAGGATGTTCTTTTTTTATTGTAATGACGTCCCAAATTGTGCGTCATAAACAGATTTTCCACAATTAAATCTAAAATCTGTTTTTTTTTTTCTTTGGGGGGGGTACTTTATTTTGAAGGATGAAAATTCATTTTCCAAAAAGCTCTGGTTTGAGTTGATTTAACATATATTTTTTTCTAATATGGAGTTTTCATTCATTTTACAACTCATTATTTAAGTTAATAACGTCTATCAGTTAAAAGTAGCGGTTTGGACTTTTATTTTGTAGAATCCCTGCATCCTTTTTCTTTTATTTCTGCTTAATTTTGACTTTTTGATCAAACAAAAGAGCTAAAAACTGAGCGATCCTTCAAGCACAAGACGACTCCTTCTAGCAAAATAACAAACGTTAGGTTTTGATTTACAAAAATAATGAAGTTTCTATTTTTTATATATAAATTCTTTCACCTGAGCCAAACTATTCAATGAAACCTTCCGACTGTAAGAACACTCCCACCTATGGCAGTTTTCCTTAAAGAAAAGACACAGCCTGGTTTACTCTATCCAGGTTATAAAATAAAGTTTTCTAGATATTCTGCTTCAGTTCAGACTAAATGATTTACTTCCTGCTTGGTTTCATTTGAAATAAAAGCATTTCCGTGCAGGATGGCAGTAAACCGGAGCGCCGCTGAAAGGCCGCCGCCTCAGCTGCTGCCTGTAATTGCCTCTTATGCTGCAGCTGCATCACAAAAACCAGAAAGTTTCTACTGTACACGACACAAAACGCTGGGAAGTCGCGGATTCCATCCAAATATCAGCCCTCTGAAAGGTGACAAACAGCAAAAGATTTTATTTTTTGTCATTTCCGGCTCTGATAACTATTTTTGGATCAGGTTTAACACTGAACATCAACATTTTTAGCAGCTACCGTTCACACGTACACAGTTGCCATGAGGATCAGCTGAAATCAGGCTCTGTTTGGCGTCTTTGTGAAGGCGTCACCGTAAAGCCCATTTAAACCATTGGGGTCACGTGGCTGCTGGAGCCTATCCCAGCAAACGTTAGGCGAGGGCGTGTTACAAAAGTCTGCCCCAGGGTACGCCTTGGAGCAATTTAGAGTCATCAACTAAGATGTTTTTGAGAAAACGTGGACAAAATTTGAACCAGGACCTTCTTACTGTGAGACGAGAGTGCTGGCCACTCCACCATTATGACAAAAACTTTTCTGAAAATACTTTCAGATTCAACCATTGACTGTATAAAAGAACTGGACCAAGTGAGTGTGAGGTCATCTATAGAAAATTATTCAGCTCCAGTAAGTCAATTGACGATGTGGACGCCGCCATGTTGGATTCATGTCATCAGTGTGCAGTGATTGGTCAGCGTTTCCAAGGCAACCGCTCCCACCAATCAGGTGTGAGTCCACACTTGAACGTGGGGTACTCTGTTGAACGCTTCACACGTTGCATGTGACCATGAGACCGCCTACTTTGATTGAGGCTTCTGATTGGTCGGTTTATAACTCGAGTTATTCTGACAAATAAAACAAAAGGTTTTGGGGTACTTCCACCTCCCTGAACGTTAGCTTGTTTTTCATGAACACATGGAGGATTTTATGCTTTGTGTTCTTTGTATACTGTGTCATAATTAGTGTGTGTGTTTCTTTTATTTGTGCTGAATAAATAAACAATAATAAATAAACTATAATATGTCATTTCCTCTCACTAACTTGAACATGAAACAGAGATATTTCATCATTTTTTAGGGTCAGATCAATCAATCAATCAATCAACAGCATCAACCAAACAAATAAATTAATTTAAATACGCAAGAAAAAAAACAATAAACCAAATCAATCATCTGATCGACCAATCAAATCAATCAAACCAAACCAATCCATCAATATCCAATCAATCAAATCAACAAAAAAAAATCAATCAACCAAATTAAACAAGCAAACAACCAATCAAATAAATAAGTTAAACAAAATCAAACGACCGAGCAATCAACAAACCAACCCAATTAATTATTCAATCAATCAACTCAAGTCAATCATTCAAACCAAACCAATTAAAGTATTAGACTAAAAATAAGAAACCAACCAAACACATCAGTCAAGCAATTAATCAACCAACCAAATGATTTATTCAATCAATCAACGGAAACCAGTCAAACTAATCAAATCAAACCAATAGACCAAAAAAAGAGCAACCAACCAAACACATTAATCAAACAATGAAGTAATTAATCAATCAACTAAATCAATTATTCAATCAATCAATCAAATTAAATAAATAAATAAATCAAACCATTTAAATCAATCAAACCAATCCATCAATATTCAATCAATCAAATCAACGAAAAAAATCAATTAACCAAATTAAACAAGCAAACAACCAATAAAATAAATAAGTTAAAACAAAATCAAACAACAAACCAACCCAATTAATTATTCAATCAATCAACTCAAGTCAATCATTCAAATCAAACCAATTAAACAAAATCAAAAAATTTAACTAATAGACTAAAAATAAGAAACCAACCAACCAATCACATCAATCAAGCAATTAATCAACCAACCAAACTATGTATTCAATCAATCAACCGAAACCAGTCAAACTAATCAAACCAAGAGACCAAAAAAGAGCAACCAACCAAACACATTCATCAAACAATGAAGTAATTAATCAACCAACTAAATCAATCATTCAATTAATCAAATCAAATTAATCAAATCAAATCAAGTATCACATGTCCTTCATGCAGCTGCATTGCAGACAAAGTAAAACAACATTTCCTGGAACCATAAGAATGACAGTAAAAACAACAGAATAAACATCAATCAACAAAGGAATAAATAGAAGAGCAATCACAACCATCTCCCATTCTCACTCCTAGCTCCACCCAAGTCATCTCCATACAAACACAGAGAGGACTGAACAGTGACGTCATAAACTGATCAGTCAGCATGAATAAAACGTCCAAACCACCGATCCAGATGGAGCTGTGGACCGAGTCTGAGCTTCTCACGGTTTTATCCTGAGACCTCCA
This sequence comes from Oryzias melastigma, assembly GCF_002922805.2. Classification (NCBI taxonomy): domain Eukaryota; kingdom Metazoa; phylum Chordata; class Actinopteri; order Beloniformes; family Adrianichthyidae; genus Oryzias; species Oryzias melastigma. The sequence goes on along the minus strand of NC_050534.1, from coordinate 17,488,014 downwards.
TTTAGTTTTGTTTGCATGAGCCCACCCCACCCCCCCACCCCCACCCCCCAAACTCTGAGGAGAAACAGTGAAGATCAGTTTACCTGTGGTGACGGGGCGTTGGTCCATGAAGCAGAGGAAGAGAAGAAAAACAGGACAAGTTAGAGAAGGTCAGTCAGTGACCTGAAAACGCTTAATGCTTGTTTCACTGTGATCCCTTTGAAATGTTTTAACTACTTTTGCTGTTGGAATAGAAGTTTAAACGTG
>NC_050534.1:17478000-17487216 GCF_002922805.2 Oryzias melastigma | reverse complement strand
AATCATCATGAATAAAACGTCCAAACCACCGATCCAGATGGAGCTGTGGACCGAGTCTGAGCTTCTCACGGTTTTATCCTGAGACCTCCATTTAGTTTTGTTTGCATGAGCCCACCCCACCCCCCCACCCCCACCCCCCAAACTCTGAGGAGAAACAGTGAAGATCAGTTTACCTGTGGTGACGGGGCGTTGGTCCATGAAGCAGAGGAAGAGAAGAAAAACAGGACAAGGTAGAGAAGGTCAGTCAGTGACCTGAAAACACTTAATGCTTGTTTCACTGTGATCCCTTTGAAGTGTTTTTAACTACTTTTGCTGTTGGAATAGAAGTTTAAACGAGAGTTTAACGACAAGATCACACAACACGTCGAAGAACTCCGTCCAGAACGCTCCTCCAGGCCTCAATACGGCAACAGATTCATGTCTGCTCTTTAAAAAACAAGAACATGTGAAGGACTCGCATGAATATCTGCTTTGTCATAACAAAAAAAAAAGTTTCTACCACTGGAGGATCAGCTGAGCGGTTGCTATGGCGACTCACTATAAACAGAGTTTCTGAGAGATGTGGTAGATAAAACAGTTTTTCCTCATTTTCCTTTGTTTTTTTAAATCATTGAGTTTGTTGAAGTGGACAGACACAAAAGTCTTGTGTGTCGTCAGTAAATTCACAGGAGGAGTAGAGGATAGAGGGGGCGGAGCCAAACAAGAGCACAAATTTACCTGGAAAGGTTGAACCACCAACCGTAACATCTGGACCCTCCTCTCCTTTCTTTAACATTCTAACAGTTTACATTTTAAATATTAAAACATGGGTTTAATATGAAACACTATTTTGTTTTTAAAAGGATTCTGGGATAGATTATAAAATCTTTTGGATTCTTTTTCCCACATAAATCTACCTTTCTTTATATAATAAAAAACAGTTTTCTATGGTGCTAAAAGGCGAGCGTGAAGTGGGACTAGGTCGATAAAATCCAATAATCAATCTGAATCGATCTAAACTTAATGGATCACATCGATCCATAAAAGTAGGGATCGATCTAAGAAATACAGCTAACGTCTGCTAGCTTGATGCTAACGTATAATGGGATTTCCCTTAGGACGGCTAATGCTAACACTCAGTTGACCATTGCTGACTAAATGAACATCTTTATAAACTCACAGGCAGTAGTATTTTTAAAGTAATCTTTTGTGGTCTAAAGAATAATTTTTTTCTCATACTTTCTTCTTCTTCTGGAATAAGGTGTAATGCTATAGCGTGATCGCCACCTAGTGGCCAAACTGAAACGTCCTCCAGGAGAGGCAGAACAATTGTTGGAGCTTGTTAGAATTTCAGTAATAAATGTTACATTATATGAACTGCATCAGATTAATATGAATATCTTCAAATCATTTATATAGATTATTTATGTATTTCTAAACAAATGTGTCTAAATGTGTGAAATTGAAATTGAATTGAATCAAAATGAAAAAAAAAAAACATTAAATCAGCCCCAATGTGAAGAGAAAAATCTAAAGTCTAAAAGTTGCGGCTGAGCCTTTAATCTTAAAGTTTTATTATGAAATGAGTAAAAGAAAAATCCTGAAATTTTCCAACAATTTAAACAAAAATCATCTTATCGAATTAGACAAAATCTAAAAATCTGTCGTTTTCAAGGATGTAGTTTCTGCAGAGTGGCAGAAGTTTGTCAAAAGTTCACCTCTAAGTTGTGGGCGGGACTGTAAGTTAGCCTGTCTTCATTTCCCATGATCCCTTTTGTTTTTACTCTTTCCTGCTAGCTTACAGCCCCTCACAGCTCCAAGCTAGCATTAGCGGTGCAACAAAAATGGTGAGCAGTGTAGAAGATCTCCAGTCGGATGAGGAAAACAAACATGGATCCAAATTAACTTGTTTTTACTAGTCAGGATGGACGGTAACATTCAAAGTCCACAAACCAAATCTGTTATTTATGTAGCGAAACAATTTTTAAACATTTATACGTCAAATCATTTTTTTTTTTTCAATTTACATCAGAAGAGTAAAGATGAAAACTAATGATAAAAATAAAATAATTAGTGGAAGTTTCTTTTTCTAAAAAATGTAATGAATTGAAAAATTGTGCAAAGTTTTGCATTATTGTGTTTTCCTACAAAGCAGTCTTTCTTTGGCATGGAGCAACAAGTAAATGTGTGTTTGTGTTGGTTGAGGTTTGTGTGAGCAAATGCGAGAATTGACCAGAATGCAGAAATAGTGAGTTTTAAAGGGGACCTGCCATGAAAACTCTACTTTTTGATGTTTTAATTGCATTATAATGTTCATTTCTCACTATAAAGAACCCAAAAGCGATATTTTGATCCATTCACACATTTTAGAGTAATACTGTAAAAACCTGCGCTCTCTGCAGCAGCCCCTCCCATACCCATGAAAACGAGCGGTTGGAAATGTGCTGATGTAAGATCGATGCCAACAGCTCCCTCTAGAAGAGTCTATGCTGCAAGCTCCGCCCCCAGACCAACACAAACACTCAATTTCTCCACTGGGCTAGTAGTGATCAGCAAAAAAACGTTCATTTTAGATGCAGAATGCCGAATATCTTCCAGTTGTGTCCTGTCTTCAATGAATTCCGGCTCAAAACAGCTGTTTGTGCATAATTAAGACAAAGTTAAATGTTTGAACCAACTCGGGGGTGGATGCTTGTGCTAACGGGGGCACACACACTCGTTCATGGTCACAACTACAAGCCTTTTCAAACTGCATTTTTTCCTTCTGATACTCAGAAATCCAATTTTCAGCTTATTTCGTCCATCATCAGAAAAAAAAAACATTTTCATCACAGTTGGTCTTTGAAATACTTCTTGAAATTCATACTGAGCTATTGACGAAAGCAAAGTGCTGAGCACAATTGTTACAAAAACCACAAAAGTGAGCACAATTTCTCCAGAAAACAAAAAAAAAAGAGGAATTTTTAACACTACAGATACGATTTTTTTTATATCCAGATTTTTTCTGACATTTTCCTTTTTGTTACCAAGGAAAAAACAGATTTTTTAAATAAAAACCCCTTTTTCACCATTTCCCCTCACCAGCTCTCCAAGAACAACCTTTAACGATGCAGTAAAAGGTAATTACACAAACCTTTATGATAACCAGTCACTCCAAAGCAGATTTTTTTTGACACAAACAACTTCTGGAAGGGATGTTTGCCATTTCAGAGCTCTGATCTCACATGTTCAAATTCAGGCAAAAACCTCCACTGGATTCCTCATTACGACTCAGAAGACGCGGCAGCTGGTTAGCTCGCCCCTTCTTCGCTCATTCCCTCTCATCTCAGAAATGTCAGCTTTCCCGGCGATGCGCCGCTTTCTCGTGAACCGCCCAACGTGGCATTTCAACATCAGAGCTGAAGGAGCCGCCAAACTTTTCCGGGACGCAGATTTGACATGAAAGATTTACAGCGAGAGCGAAGGAGGACCAGAAGGACTGAGAGAGATCTCCATGAAGCCTCAAAGGTGAGGCTCCACCTGTTTTCATGCAGGATGTAAACGTTTGCGTCATCACAACCCTGACTAAAGTCAGCTTTACAACAATGTCTGTTCACCCTGTCGGTACCGTGATGAGGTAAGACGTGAAAACGGTCAAAGTCTGGATTTTTTTTTTTGTTTGCTTTTTTATACTGAGATTGATGTGGACATCTCTGTAAAATAGTTGCTGGAGTCACAGAACCGAACCAATCAAATGCAACCATTCCCAAACAAATCAAATAAAAAATGACAAGAACTGAAACAAACTGAAACGGACCGAATCGACATGGACCGAAACTGAACAAAAAAGTGACACGAACTCCAGCCGAACCAAATCAAACCAAAATGACAAGAATCGGACCAAAACAAGCTGAAATGATATAAAATGACAAAACTCAAACTAAACCAAACCGAACCGACACAAACAAACCAAAATGACAAGAACCAAACCAAGAGGAACTGAAACAAAAATAAACAAACTAGACCGTCACAAACCCGACCCGAACCAAACCAAATTGACAAGAATCGGACCACAACAAACTGAAATGAACCAAAATGACAAAACTCAAAACTAAACCAAACTGAACCGACACGAACTGCACCTGGACCGAAACAAACAAACCAAACCAAGAGGAACTGAAACAAAACAAACCGAACTAAACCAAACCATCACAAACCCCATCCGAACCAAACCAAATTGGTTCAGTCCAATTCGTTTGGGTTTTGTACAAACCAAACTGAACCAAAATAAACTGAAATGAATCGAAATGACACAAACGGAAAGTAAACTAAACTAAACCGAACCAACGAGAACCCTATCAGAACTAAATCATACCAAACCCAAACAAAGTGAAAAGAACCAAACCAAAATGTCAAGAACCAAACCAACACAAACTAAACCAGTATGAACCCAAAGTGTACCAAAACTAAACCGAACCAAACCGAAAAGACAGGAACCGAACCAAAACAAACTGGAAAGAACCAAAACAGCACAAATCAAACCCAAACCAAACAGAACCGACACAAACCAAATTCAATTAATCAATCAATATACTTTAAATTGAGTGAACTGACAGGATCTGAACCAAAAACAAACTAAAAACGAACCGAAACAACTCAAACCCAAACCGAACCGAGTCTAAACTAAACTAAATTAATCAATGCAAACCGAACTGACACAAATCCAACTTCAGCCGAACCAAACTGAACTAGGGCTGGGAATCACTGGGTACCTCGCGATACGATACGCGATACATGGCTCACGATATCGATAATATCGCGATACTGCGATAATTGGAAAAAATCTTCTCTAATAACTAGCATTATATAGAAGAACACATGTTTTTTGGGAAAATGTATCCCCATTTATCTTTTTTAGCTTAAACACAATCATAATAAACAACTTTTCTTATTTTGTGCAACAAATTATAGACACTTTTGTACAACATTGCTGAAATCAGTAATACTGTCTTTGACAAGCATTTTTTGTTCCCCTCACTTGAAAAGGGCTGAGCATCCAAAAATAAAGGCTGATTTACTCAGACTGTCACTTGAGATTATTTTTCCAATCTTTATCTATTTTCCATTTCGTCAGTTAGCAGTCAATAGGTAAAATCCTTAAAACACACATAATAATGGCAAAAATTTTTTTTTAAGTGCTTCAATTAATTAGCATTCTCCCTAATTTTAAAGTGATTTAATGTACTTCATTTTAATTACATTTAAATTTAAGTTCATACATCAAATCCTGTTTTTTTTATTTAAGAGTTACTTTAAATTAACATTTAAAGCAACAAGTAATTACATTGTTTGAAAACGTCACAATATGTATTTACCAAAGTTACACCGTACAGCAGCAGGTTAAACATTGAAGTGCATGAAAGCGAAAATTCCGACGGTCCTTGAAGTGTACACAGACAACTGCGAAGCACGCGCTCAGTTCCCACAGCAAACAGGAAGTAAGTGATCGCTGACATTCTAGCGCTCAGACAAAGTCATTTCTTACCGGGTGGATCTCCTACAGATGGAGGATAAATGCTGACAGGTAGACATGCTTCACACACGCGCTACAGAGCCTGAATCTCACCGGTGCTTCTCCCGAATGAGCGCGTGCGTCGCTATTAAAAGTCCGACGCAGCGCGGCCATCTGCGCAATAGTTCCGGCGCGCGACTCAGACGCTCAGTGCAACAGCCTCTTTAAATGACAATATAATATCGATACTTGGTGAGAACCCATCGGGAATCGATCGCAGGACTAAATATCACGATATATCGCAATATCGATATTTTGGCACACCCCTAAACTGAACCAAACCAAACCAACATTAACCCAAATTATACCCAAACTAAACTGAACCAAACCAAAATGACACAAACCGAACCGAGTCTAAACTAAACCAAATCAAACCAACACAAGCCGAACTTGAACCGAACCAAGCCGAAATGATAATAACCGAACCAAAACAAACGGAAACACCACAAACCAAAGCCTGCCCAAACTAAGAAAAACCAAACGAAATGAAGCGGAAACGACACAAACCGAACCAACATAAACCCAATCCAATCTGAACCAAACCAAAATAAAATTAATGGATTTGATTTATCAGCTCTTTTCTAGACGCTCAAAGCGCTTACTATGTATATCCATTATTCATTCATGCTTTGGTGATGGTAAACTACTGACAGAGGCGTGGCTGCCAGTACACACCTACGGCCCTCTGACCGTCACCGGGACATTCACACACCGGTGGAGCCAGGCTGGAGGCGGGGAGGGTGAAGTGTCTTGCCCAAGGACACAAGGACGGTTGGCTGCCAGGAGCGGGGATCGAACCACCTATCCTTCGATCATTGACCGACCTGACCAACCGCCTGAGCCACCGTCGCCCCAACCGAACTTAAACTAATCAAACTTAAATTACAATGAAAAACAAACAGATAAACTGGAAGAGAAATGTTAGACAACAATATTTACATTGAAAACAACCGATTTGACCCCATGGTGACCCTGTGACCCCATGGTGACCCTATGACCCCACACAATGAAAACATAAAAACATGACTGTAGACTTTTTACAAACATTTATTTGAAAAGAAAATCTTTACAGATTGACAAAATCCATGAATTAATTTTGCTTTAAAGACCCACTTTGATGAAAATAGGGTTTTTAATATGTTCTTCTGGGACACATATAGAGAAAATTAAGCTTAAAATTGTATTTTTTATCCAAATTGTTGGGAATCAGGAGGAAATGAAAAAATAGAGTTTGGAAAATTGTAGCTAAAAACAGCATAATCACAATTAAAAGGTCACTGAGAATGTTTTTTTTTTGTATATATTCTTATATCCAGGCTATCATTGACACTTGAATGGTGTTATATGGTTTTAATTCAATTCAAGACTTGATGAAAAGACATTTACACTGCAGGGACAGTAACACACTGGTGTGAGACTCCAGTGTTTGTGTTAGAGGCCGACACAGGCCGGGTCTTTGTGCTGCGCCCTTGTTTGGTGGGGTGGGGGGCGTCTTAGCTCTGAGGGTGACATCACTTCTTGGCAGGCGACTCCAGGGAGACCGCGGTGCCTTGACCAGGGACACACTGATCCAATCGCACACCAGCCACGGGGGTGTGCGTGTGCATACGTGCACGTGTGACCCGCTCCCTCAGCACAGAACCCAACAGAAGGCGGCGCCACGGCCGTCTCCGCCACCTCCACGCTCATCCTCTTTGACCCTTCTGCTTTGTTTGCGTTTTTGCTGATGTGTGTCAGAGTAAACAACTGTGTGTTTGTTTCATGAGCGCCCACATACTTCCAGTCGGGGAAGATTTTAGGAAGCAGAAGAAGGAAAAGAGTGACAGCAAAGGTCTAAGAGGAGTCGGAGTTCAGCGTTCGGCGGCGAGCGCGCACGGCGTGTGCACGTGTGAGAAGTGCTGGCGGTGAGAAGCAGAAAGGCAAAGCTGAGTAAGAGCAGAGTAGAAGCTGGGTCATCCATGACTTATGTAACACTGTACACACATGAGTGTGCGCTCTTTCTAGGGAAGAACCTAAAAGAATTAATTTGGTCGAATTTCTTCAAATTTTACGACAGTTTTCTGATCTAAAGCTGCGTTCAAGGAGAAAAAAAATTAAATTTAGTCCCATTTGTCTGTTAGTATTTTACGACGGAGTATTACGAGTGAATTTACAAGAATAAAGTTGTATATTTACAACTTTAAAAGTCATAGGCTAAATTTATGACTTTTCCTTTCCTGCAAATTTACATGTTTTAAATGTTATTTTAAATTTAATAAATTTACAACTTTAAAACATGTACATTTACGAAAAAAAGAGAAAAAAGTCGTAACTGTTAAGTTATGAGAGTAAAAGTTACATATTTTAGCCTTTAAAGTCATAGGCTAAAATTGTGTCTTTTTTTTGTCATAAAGTTATGCGTTGTAAATTTATGACTTTAAATGTTGGAAATTTATGACTTTAAAAGCGTGAACATTTACAAGAAAAAAGATGTTACTGGTAAAATAAGAGAATAAAGTCATACTTTAAATTTATGCCTTATTTTTAGTAAATTTACAACTTTAAAAGTTCTAAATTTATAACTTTAAAAAAAATGTAAATTTCGGAGGAAAAAAAACATTTAAAAAGAAAAAGTAGTAACTGTAAAATTATGAGATTAAAGTTGCATATTTACAACTTTAAAAGTCGTAGGCTAAATTTACGACTTTCTTTCTTGCAAATTTACATGTTTTAAAGCTTTAAATATGTTATTTTAATTGTTGGTAATTTACAACTTTAGAACATGTAAACTTATAAAAAAAATGTAACTGTTAGTTTATGAGAGTAAAAGTTGTATATTTTAAGCTTTAAAAGCTATAGACTAAAATTATGACTTTTTTATCGTAAAGTTACGTCTTGTAAATTTATTGCTTTAAATGTCAGTAATGTATTACTTTAAAAGCATGTACATTTACGAGAAAAAAGGGATGTACTGTTAAATTACGAGAATAAAGTCGTCGGTTATATTTATGACTTTTTTCTGAAATTTTACGATTTTCAAATCTCATAAATTTATAACTTTAAAACACGTGAATTTATGAGGGAAAAACAATTAACGAGAACTGTTAAATTATGAAAATAAAAGTCGAATATTTACAACTTTAAATTCGTAGGCTAAATGTATTACTTTTTTTCTCGTAAAGTTACATGTTGTAAATCTGACTTTAAATGTCGTAAATTTACAACTTTAAAAACACGTACATTTACAAGAAAAAAAGTCCTAACTGGTAAATCACAAGAATAAAGTCGTATAACAACTTTAAAAGTCATAGGTTATGACATTTTGTCGTAAATTTAAGTTTGTTTTTTTTAAGTTGTGAATGCACGACTTTATAACACATAAATTATAAGAAAAAATACAGCTGATGAGAAAAAAGTTGAACTGTTAAATTACAAGAATAAAGTCTTATGCAACTTTTCAAGTCAGGAAAAATTAAGACTTTTTTGTATTCTTATGTGTTTTTTTATAACAAAGCTAGCTATTAATGCGAAAAAAGACAAATTTTTGAGAAAAAGGTCGTAACTGAGAATAAAATCATGTGTATCAAAAAGTCAGGCTAAATTTATCACTTTTTTTCTCGAAAATAAAGTTGTCAACTTAAAACTTTAAATTTACAACTTTAAAACATACGACGGAGTATTAGGGCCACCAAAAAAAAAAAAAAAAA
>NC_050534.1:17473386-17477980 GCF_002922805.2 Oryzias melastigma | reverse complement strand
CTTTTAATCTCGTAAATCTACGAGAAAAAAACTCATTTTTTTGATTTATGAGCTTTTTCTTGTAAATGTACGAGTTATTTCTCGTAAATTTACGACTTTAAATCTCGTAGATTTACGAGTTTTTTCTCGTAAATTTACGACTTTAAATCTCGTAGATTTACGAGATTCAAAGTCGTAAATATAGCCTATGACTTTTAAAGTCATAAATATACAACTTTATTCTCGTAATTAAGCATTTAGGAGACTTTTTTCTCGTAAATTTACGAGAAAAAAAGTCGTAATATTCCTTTTTTTTTGGTGGCCCTAATACTTCGTCGTAAAAACGCACAAATTAACTAGAAAATTTTTTTTTACGAGAATACATTTGTATATTTATAACTGTGTTAAGTATCTCTTGGGTTAATTTCTACAACAAGAAGCATCAAACAGGAATAATATAAGATGAAGTCATTTCTGTTTGTTGAGATGCTCCTATTTTTAGACAGTCCAGACTTTGAATGAGCGACTCTGAAGAGCAACAGCAGCTCAGCAGCAGAGTCAGTTTACACAAGTCAATATCAATGGATTCTATTCGGCCGCAAAACTCTAAACTGATTTTATTTAACAAAAACATCTCATGTTTTAGATCAAAATGTATTGAATCCTATTGAACGACTTTCACAGAGTAAAGTCACTGGTCATAAAAAATATATAAAAATGTGATTGTGATCATCAGATAATAAAACCACTGAATTTAAATGCTTCGATAGAGATGCGATAGACGTGCGATATTCATGATCGATATGACGATATTATTTGCGATACATGAAAAAATAGAAAAAAACCACTAGAACATAATTTCCATTTCAGTGCAAACGTTTTATTTCAATAAAAGTCAACATGAATTCTACTGAAAGTTATCTCAATAGGAAACGGGTAGGACGAATAAAAACAATGATATACTTTTGGCTATGGTCACATATCCCACAATGCCACAGTGCAGCGACCTAAATGCAAGTTTTTCAGCAAATTCAGTGGCGGCAGTCGCACTTTTACATGCTGGTGAGGTTTTAAGAAAAAGTTACAAATTCTACGACGACCGCAGGTGGTTTGATCGCTTCCTTGGTTAGTGGTCGCCCAGACATATTTTGAGGCCGCGTGGTGGCAGAATTTTTTATATATTCTTATATCCAGGTGACTAGTGGCACTTGATACGGGCGGCTGCGGTCAGGTCTTTGTATTAATAACCCGATGTTATCTTACGCTTATTTCTAACTAGTATAATTTTGACAAAATATATTTTTATTGAGAGTAAAATAAAGTAAAAGCCATTTAAGGTTTGTACTAATATTCCTGCCTTTTTATTATTCATAATTATGTTAAAAACGTATAGTTTTAAAGTTTTAAAAATTGGCATTCTGCTAGATTTTTGGACTATTTTGGCTTTTACTAAGATTTTTTAGGCTATTTTTGAGTTTAGCTAATATTTCATCTACATGTTAGCTGCTTTGGCTAATTTAGGCTTTTTTTAAAGGTTTTTCAGGCTATTTTAGAGTTTAGCTAATATTTCAGCTGCATGCTAGCTCAGTCGACCTGAACACACATTGCTGACATTGAGACATGAATTTTCCAAACTCTTTGAAGGAAATATTTTTTAAATTAACTATTTGTGGTTTAAAACGTAACTTTTGTTCCCTTCTTCTTCTTGAATAAGGTGTACTTCTATAGCTCAATCGCCACCTAGTGGCCAAACTGAAACGCCCTCCAGGAGAGGCAGCACAATGTTTACAATGTGAATGATCTGAGCATTTTTGAGAATCCATGTAACATTGTAGGCTTCTAACAATATAATTATAGTCTATCACTAATACATTTTAAAATATGTGAATTGTATCAGATTAAAATAAATACATTCAAATTAAATTATTAATATATTTCTAAACAAATGTGTATAAATGTGTAAACTCAAAATTGAATTGAATCAACGAATCTCAAAAAAATCAGAACCGAATCGATTCAGGCTCTTGTGAATCAAATCGTTTCTGGAAATTATAACCGATACCCAGTCCTATTGGAGACGTGAAAAAAAGATTTGTGTTAATGAGGTTTTGTGTGTGTGTTAGGCAATTGGTGTGTACTTTTTAAAGATTTGTGTGCTTCAAGATGTTGCCTTTAGGGGAGCACTGGCATTTATTAAAGTTTACACCTCCTTTTGCGATTATCGCACAGGCTAATAATGCGATACATTTTCACACAAAGTAAACGATAACTTCAGTGTCTGACCATTGTGATGTCCAAAACAGAGTGTGAATGTGAGACGTAAAGGGGAGCCTGGCGGCCCTCAGGCTGAGTTACAGCCCGGATTAGCCCGTGTCTGAGCACAGGGTCCTAAAACTCTGACCTCCGAGCCATCTGCAGCCCATCGCTCATCGCCGCTCCTGCACGTCTCAATCCCCCTTTTCTCTCCCCGTTTCCTCCTCGCCAGGATCTCACCCCTTCCTCTAAATCTCTTTCTGTGGAGGTGAATCACGCAGCCGCTCTGCAGCGAGAGGAGCCCATCAATTAGCAGCGTCACACGGAGGGCCAAAATTAGACGAGCATCACAGCCGCAGAGATATCTGTCAAAACAGCTGTGCATCATGCTCGGTGACAAAATGAGAGTACAATGAATCACCAGAAGGACTAATTGTATTCTTAGACTACTGCTATGTGGATGTAATGCGGTTAAATTTGTGTGTGCACAACAAAGGCGGTAAAAGAAAAGCTACACAGAGGCCAGTTTCTTTGATTGTGAATGGAAAGAAAAACTCAATTAAAACTACATTTATAAAAATAGAAGTAAACGTGTTTGGAGTAGTAAAGAGTTTTTCCACGACTGCCACAAAAATGATACGGTTATGCTAGTGTTTATGTACTGTTGACTATCGCAACTCTTCAACGGTTTACAGAATTAGCCTGATTCCAGCGGATTCTGAAGAGAAGAAAACAAAATTTGCACAGTTTTGCAACACTTTATATTAGAATAGTGCAAAGAAAAATGTATAAAAAGCTCTTTTTTTCTTATGTCAGAATCAGCTGACTTGTGTTGAAGATAGGGATGGACGATATATCTGTGCCATATCGGTATCGGATGATATTTGCATAATTTGATATTATTGTGTCGGTCCAATATAATATATTTCACCAAAGTTTATCTTTTTACTTTGACCGGGAGTTACGGCAGGAAAAGTTATCAGTTTTTCCATATATGGACGTTTGCTTCAGGCCCCTCCTAGTCACTTTTTGACATTTGGCTTAACTCCGACTTGACATTTGTTGATCACATCCGCCTGTCCTGCCTTCCCATGTAACAAATACCTTGTTAAAACGAAGCTAGCCAAGTTAAAAAAACGAATCTAACAGAACACTAGCTAAGTTAAAAATGAAGTTAACAGAACACTAGCTAAGTTAAAAACAAAGCTATCAAACAACCAGCAAATCAAAGCTAGTGGACCACTCGCTATGTTAAAAAACATAGCGAGTGGTCCTAAGTTAAATACAAAAACAAAGCTAGCGGACGGTTTGCTAAGTAAAAAACAAAGCTAGCGAACCACTAACCATGTTAAAAACAAAGCTAATAGACTGATAGCTAGCTATGTTTTAACACACCTACCAGTCTACTAACACAACTAGCATGTTAAAAACATAGCTAGCCTAAAGCTAAACAGCCGCCAAAAGCGTTTTAAGCTTTTAGCCCACAGCTAATTAAAGCCAAACAAAAATATGAATTTGAAGTGTCTTTGACAAAAAAAGGAACTATTTGACTTGAGAGATAACATAGCATAAAGCTGTTAAAAAATCATTTATGGAGACCTTTTTTCCCCACACACTAATCTGCATAATATTACAACTTCAGTGTTGTAAATTTGTTATGTTTGTTTGAATTATTTTACAACTTAGTCCTTGTAAAATTGCAACTTTTTTCTCATATATTTAAGACTTTACTTGTATTTTCCTTTTTATTACATTTTTCTCATAATTTTAGAACTTTTTTCTTTACAAAAAAATAAAGACTTCTCTCATAAATTCCCAATTTTTTGTAAATTTTTTATCCTGCTCATAATTTTAGGACTTTACGCTCGTAGGATGACATCTTTTTTATTATAACTTGATTTTTATTCACTTATATTTTTGGCTTTTTTTCCTCTCAATTCAGCAATTTTATTCTTGTAAATTTGTTACTTTTTTCTTATAATTTTACAACTTCACCCTCGTAAAATTACAACTTTTTCTTATAACTTTACAACTTTATTCTTGTAATTTTTTCATTTTCTGATAATTTTCAGATTTTTTTTTTTACTTAAATCACATGTTTTCTCACAATTTTTGCAGCTTTATTCCTGTAAATGTGTTATTTCTTTCCTCAAAATTGCCATTTTTTTGTCATTTTTTTTTACTTTTTTCCCACTTTTAAAGAAATGTAGGAAGATTTCATTTTAAAAGAATTGCTTCTTTTGCAGTTGATGCAATGTTTTTTGTATTAAAACATTTTCAACTAAGAAAGAAATCTGATGCCATTTGTGTATTTAACTCAATTTAATAAACACGAACAGAAGATTTGAAAAAAGAAAATACA
>NC_050534.1:17470853-17472397 GCF_002922805.2 Oryzias melastigma | reverse complement strand
AGTTTCAACCTAAAAATCCCTGTTAGAAAAACTTGATATGCATTTTTAGTAAGGAAAAATGTTTTAACCATGTTCTCAGGGCATTTTTCTGACGATTGAGAAATAAAATTAAGCAAAAAATTACATTTCTGAGTATTTATTTATTTATTAATTGTTGATAATTGAGAGTAGACAAAAAAATGCAGTTTAAAAAAAGAGTGATGTAGAAAATACTCCGGTTGGGCCACAATGTCCCCGCACTGAGCAATGGGGAGGGGAAAAGGGGGCGGAGATGCTTCGCACAAATGAGAAGTTAATTTCTAACAAACTCCTGTCGCTCTGCAGAAACTATGTCCTAAAAAACAGCATGTGTTTTGGCTAAAAGTTGCATAATCATCAAACTTTAAAGATAAAGAAATGGAGCTAAAGATTAGGGCTGGGTATCGATTTGATTGTGCGATTTTTCTTTCCATCCACTCATTAAATTTAATTTTCAGTTTACACATTTATACACATTTGCTTAGAAATACATCAATATTCTATATATGTTTTGAATATATTTGTATTAATCTAACGCATAATTAGAAATAATTATGGAGAGAAAATAGACTCACTCTGATTTATGTGTGCACAGTTCTTGATTTTTATTGTGTATACACATAATAAACTAACATACAATGTAAGATAAACAACTGGTCTTATTTTAAACCGGAAATACAGTATATATATCAATTTCTTATTTTTGTGACCATTCTGGGCCTCTGTAACTTAATTAGTTACTATTAAAATTGTCTAAAAAAGTATTTTTTTAAAGTAATATTTATAAGTTAAAGAATATTCATTCATGAATAAATCTCCAATGAAAGAAACTAAAAGTTTGGTCAAAGATGGATCGACAGTGCCGTCCGACATGAACGCCTCGACTTCCGGGTTTGATGGGGCTCTGTGACTTTGAGGTAATTATGAATAAAGAGTTTAGGGGGCGCAGAGCTTTAGCGCTGCTGCGCCCCATTGGGTACCTGTGACAGAACAGACGCCGGCTGAGCAGCAGCTGGCAACAAGAGGCGGACACCAAATGACTGCTCTCAGCGCCGCGAACAAAACAAGCAGCTGCTGGAGCGGCGTGCAGGCGGGCAGGCGGGTCGGCCTCGTCTCTGAAGGAAGCCAGCCTGTGATTAGCGCGCAGCACAATCAGGCCACCAAATTATGTTAACCAGGCCAGCTAGCGAACACTTGATGCTAATTAACTGCTGCCACCTGCAGGGGCGGCTTACTAACCCTTCCAGATAGAGAGGACTGTCTGTGCAGAGGCACGTCACTGCGTCCGTTTTTAAAAAGTTATTTATGTAAGAACTCACAAAATTTAACCAAATGAAGCAGAATTTCCAAAAGATTTCTGAAATGAATCACAGGATCACAACAGAGATTCTCAGCAGCAGACAAACAAACCAATGAAAATTAAAGACGCAAGCAGAGCTGGATGTCCTGCAGGGGCTACCCGCCCTCGCCACGAGCCACCGCCACTACCTTTTCACCCGACCTCACTTGCTAAGCAGCCACGATGC
>NC_050534.1:17470488-17470844 GCF_002922805.2 Oryzias melastigma | reverse complement strand
GGTCTAAGCTACACATATTGATGGGATAAAAACACAATTTTCAAAATGGCGCCTTTTCTGTTTGTTTTATCCCCATAGCAACCATTTTATGTTTTGGTCGCCAGGGGAAACCGAACAGATTAATGTAAGTTTTAGTAGAATCGGGAAAAGTAAACTTTTGGATTTCCTTAGCAACAGAGGTTATTTGCTAACCACGCCCACATTCCCAATATGTTCATATCCCGTGTTATATCATGTTGCTCAGCTCTAATTAGGGGTCAACATATTATATTTTCATAATATTTCGTCAAAAAATGTGCGAGTATTAGCACTACGCCACTTTTGCAAATTTGCCTCGCACACGTGGTTCAAAATAT
>NC_050534.1:17454822-17470474 GCF_002922805.2 Oryzias melastigma | reverse complement strand
AGCAAAGTAAAAAAAAAACCTAACAGAACACTAGCAAAGTTAGAAAACAAAGCTAACAGAACACTAGCCAAGTTAAAAACAAAGCTAACAGAACTAGCTAAGTTAAAAACAAAACTTTCAAACAACTAGCAAATCAAAGCTAGTGGATCCCTCGCTAATTTAAAAATAAAAAACTTAGCTAGTGGACCACTTGCTATGTTAAAAAACATAGCGAGTATTCCACTAGCTAAGTTAAATACAAAAAACAAAGCCAATGGACGTTTTAATAAGTAAAAAACAAAGCTAGCAAACCACTAAGTTAAAAACAAAGCTAATAGACTGCTAGCTGTGTTCCTAGCACAGCTAGCATGTTAAAAACATAGCTAGCCCAAAAGCTAAACAGCCGCTAAAAGCGTTAAGCCTTTAGCCTACAGCTAATTAAAGCCAAACAAAAAGATGAATTTGAAAAGTGTCTTTGGCAAAAAAAGAACCATTTGACTTGAGAGATAACAAAGCTGCTGTTTAAAGACAAAACCATGAGTCTTCCTCAAAATATTGATTTATGGAAACCTTTTTTTCACGTACCAATCTGCGTAATATGCGTCGACTGACTCCAATGTTTCACATGTGATCGCAATAATAAAAGTTACACACAGGATGGATTTACGTTTATTGTTATATTTAGAAAATACTAGTTTTACAATGTGTCTTTTTTATTTTTTGCTACTCAAACACTTAATTTGTCCTTAATATTAGGACTTTGTCCACATATGATTACTATTTTCTCATTATTTTATTTTTTAAACTTAAGTTAGCTTTTTTTTTTCCTCACAATTTTACAACTTTAGTCTTGTAAATTTGTTATGTTTGTTTGAATTATTTTACAGCTTAGTCCTTGTAAAATTGCAACTTTTTTCTCATAATTTTACAACTTTTTTCTTTTAAAAAATAAATACTTCTCTCAAAAATTCCAAATTTTTTTGTAATTTTTTTATTCTGCTCATAATTTTAGGACGTTACGCTCATAGGATGACATATTTTTTCTCATAACTTGATTTTTTTCACTTATATTTTTGGCTTTTTTTCCTCTCAATTCAGCAATTTTAGTCCTGTTTATTTTTTTTTACTTTTTTCTTATAATTTTACAACTTCGTAAAATTACAACTTTTTCTTATAACTTTACAACTTTATTCTTGAAATTTTTTATTTTCTGATAATTTTCAGATTTTTTTATTTTTACTTAAATCACATTTTTTCTCACAATTTTTGCAGCTTTATCCCTGTAAATGTGTTATTTATTTCCTCAAAATTGCCATTTTTTGTCATTTTTTTTTTTACTTTTTTCCCACTTTTAAAGAAATGTAGGAAGATTTCATTTTAAACAAATTGCTTCTTTTGCAGTTGATGCAGTTTTTTGTATTAAAACATTTTCAACTAAGAAATAAATCTGATGCCATTTGTGTATTTAAGTCAATTTAATAAACATGAACAGAAGATTTAAAAAAATAAAATACATTTTTATGCAGAAACAGTTTTTTTAGTGAAATATTCCATCCAGCTGCACGTCATGAGGTTAAAAAAGCAGCGCCTACACTTATCTCTCAGTATGCACACCAACTGCATTTATTCTCTGAAGCATTCCCGCATTTATATTCACACTTTTTCCTTTTTTTTTTTACCCCGCAAACCTCCACCGCTTTTCATGTGGGATAAAATAACTGCAGCCTCTTGAGGACTGGAGATAACAATCTTTGCGTCAATCCGGCAGCAGGAGGCCGAACTTTGTTTCCTCTCTGAAGAATCCAATAAAACTTGAGGCTGAAAACAGGAGTTCAGGCCCGGTGTGACCTCCTCCCAAACACCTCAACCACCCTGAAGGAGGCTCCAATCGCTTTAATGAATTAGTTAAATAAGCACAACTGACTATAAAACCTTAAGACACACATGGTTGAGATGTGGAACGAATCTTTTGCATCAGACCGACCAGATTTGCCGATCAAGACTGTAATTAGGCGAAACCAGAATCAAAGGCAGCAGATTAGAATGAGCCGCTGCTAATCTGTATTCTGTAAGCAGTTTTTTTTTTTTTTTTTCCCGAGGGAGGGGGGATACACAGTCATAAAGCCTCAATAGAGGTTCTCCATTCCCCTGGAGCCAACAGTCTCTTTAAAAGCATCCATGAAGCATGAGACCTGTGACGCTCACATGCTGCAGCGGGCCGCCAACAATCCACCTGACTGGACCGGAACCCACCGGAACAATGCCCACATTTTACTGTAAAAGACAGGCATTCTGGGTAACTCGTTTGTGAAGCATTCCGTCTAAACGCCAGATTTTCCAGCATCGATTCGACCAGCGGAGAACATCGATACAGCTGGGATTGGGAGAATTCACGTTTAGAGCTTTGAACTTCCAGGAGGGAATCGTCCCAGCAGGGGGGTCTTCATCACTCCAAATGCTCTGAAGTTGAGACGCTGTGACATCAGAAGATTTCCCAGAGAGGATAGATTTATACACCACTCATCAGTCCAAACAGGAAGTACATGTATTTGGATTATGCTTTTCTTTTATTTCTTGTTTTTACACATTAAATAATGTCTTAGGTTCCAACTTAAGGCTAATAATCAAAGCTTTAAATGACTTCATTATTATTTATTTGTGTTTAGAGGCAGTTTCAACCTAAAAATCCCTGTTAGAAAAACTTGATATGCATTTTTAGTAAGGAAAAATGTTTTAACCATGTTCTCAGGGCATTTTTATGACAATTGAGAAATAAAATTAAGCAAAAAAAATACATTTCTGAGTATTTATTTATTTATTAATTGTTGATAATTGAGAGTAGACAAAAAAATGCAGTTTAAAAAAAGTGTGATGTAGAAAATACTCCGGTTGGGCCACAAGCTCCACGCACTGAGCAATGGGGAGGGGAAAAGGGGGCGGAGATGCTTCGCACAAATGAGAAGTTAATTTCTAAGAAACTCCTGTCGCTCTGCAGAAACTATGTCCTAAAAAACGGCATGTGTTTTGGCTAAAAGTTGCATAATCATCAAACTTTAAAGATAAATAAATGGAGCTAAAGATTAGGGCTGGGTATCGATAATTTCCAGAATTGATTTGATTATCAAATTTTTTTAAATATTTTTATGTATTTTTATATTATTTTATATTTTCTATATACGTTTTGAATATATTTATATTAATCTGACACAGTTTACATATTGTAAAATGTATTAGTGAAAAAATTTTGGAGAGAAAATAGACTCACTCTGATTTGTGTGTGCGCCGTTCTTGATTTTTATTGTGTATACACATAATAAACTAATATACAACGTAAGATAAACAACTGGTCTTATTTTAAACCGGTAATGCAGTATATACATATATATCATTTTCTTATTTTTGTGACCCTTCTGGGCCTCTGTAACTTAATTTGCTACTATTAAAATTGTCTAAAAAAGTATTTTTTTAAAGAATTATTTATAAGTTAAAGAATATCCATTGATGAATAAATCTGCAGTGAAAAAAACTAAAAGTTTGGTCTAAGATGGATCGACAGTGCCGTCCGACATGGACGCCTCGACTTCTTCTGATGGGGCTCTGTGACTTTGAGGTAATTATGAATAAAGAGTTTAGGGGGGCGCAGAGCCTTAGCGCTGCTGCGCCCCATTGGGTACCTGTGACAGAACAGACGCCGGCTGAGCAGCAGCTGGCAACAAGAGGCGGACACCAAATGACTGCTCTCAGCGCCGCGAACAAAACAAGCAGCTGCTGGAGCGGCGTGCAGGCGGGCAGGCGGGTCGGCCTCGTCTCTGAAGGAAGCCAGCCTGTGATTAGCGCGCAGCACAATCAGGCCACCAAATTATGTTAACCAGGCCAGCTAGCGAACACTTGATGCTAATTAACTGCTGCCACCTGCAGGGGCGGCTTACTAACCCTTCCAGATAGAGAGGACTGTCTGCAGAGGCACGTCACTGCGTCCGTTTTTAACAAGTTATTTATGTAAGAACTCACAAAATTTAACTAAATGAAGCAGAACTTCAGCCCCAAAAGATCTCTGGAAGGATCTCTTCATTTTGGATGATCACAACAGAGATTCTCAACAGCAGACAAACCAATGAAAATTAAAGGCGCAAGCAGAGCTGGATGTCCTGCAGGGGCTACCCGCCCTCGCCGCGAGCCATCGCTACTACCTTTTCACCCGACCTCACTTGCTAAGCAGCCACTATGCACTCCCGACACCCCCCCACTACCCCTTCTCTTTCTGCAAGGCTGGTCTAAGCTACACATATTGATGGGAAAAAAACACAATTTTCAAAATGGCAGCTTTTCTGTTTGTTTTATCCCCATAGCAACCATTTTATGTTTTGGTCGCCAGGGGAAACCGAACAGATTAATGTAAGTTTCAGTAGAATCGGGAAAAGTAAACTTTTGGATTTCCTTAGCAACGGAGGTTATGTGCTAACCACGCCCACATTCCCAATATGTTCATATCCCGTGTTATATCATGTTGCTCAGCTCTAGTTAGGGGTCAACATATTACATTTTCATAATATTTCGTCAAAAAATGTGCGAGTATTAGCACTACGCCACTTTTGCAAATTTGCCTCGCACACGTGGTTCAAAATATACAACTTCCAATTACAACATTTATTTTATTTTACACAATTGCTTCCCAATGATGCCCAAGAAGTTAGGAAACGATTGATAAAAAGGCGATGTACATATTCTAATTCATTGGTTTTTATCAATGAAACGCAACCAGACCGCAGACAAACCGAAGCTTTAGATTTACCCTCTTTTTATAGATGGTAAAATATTGAAAGTTATTTAAGGTTTAAGTTGATTTATTCTGGAATAATATTCCTGTCTTTTTATTATTTATAATTATGTTAAAAAGTTATGGTTTTAAAGTTTTGCAGATAGGCATTCTGCTAGATTTTTGGACTAGTTTGGAGTTTAGATAATATTTCTGCTACATGCTAGCTGTTTTAGCTAATTTATTATTTGTTTTTCAGCTTCTTAGGCTGTTTTAGAATTTAGCTAATATTTACATGTTAATCGTTTTGGCTAATTTAAGCTTTGTTTCAGTTTGTTAGGCTACTTGAAGTTTAGTTATTTTTTCAGGTACATGCTAGCTGTTTTAGCTCTCCTATTTTGTATTGTGTTTAGTTTCTTTTAGGCTAATTTGGCATTTAGCTAATATTTTAGCTGGCTATCAGCTTATGCATTTTCAGCTATCAGCACTAGTATCTTCAGCGGCCAAATTCAGCTTAGAGCATTCACACTAGAATTATCGCAGGTAATGCTATATATCTAGTTCATAATTATGTTAAAAAGTTAGTTTTAAAGTTTTAAAAATCTAGTTTTAGAGTGTTCAATAAATGTTTATCCTGTCGGCCTGCAACCTAAGGTGTGTTTGGGATTTTGGCCACTTGTGTGATTGAGTTTGACACCCCTGCAGACTTTTCTGCGGCAGATGCCACTTTTAATTTGATTTTTTTTTTCTTTTTTTATTCAAATCTTTACTGCTATGTTTACATCAGTATCAGCATGTTCGACCCGCCTCCTTCAATACACAACAGCCTTTTGCTGCAGCCTCCCTCCATGACATCAACCAGTTTTGGGTGTCTGATGAGAAACGACATTGAAAAGAGCGCCGCTGTGACGCCTTCTCCCAACACCGGGACGCCGGTGGCCCAACAGGAAACACGACTAACAACAGCGGGTTGGAAGCTGGTTCTCGGCATGCCATCGATGAGGAAGACAAATGAGGGTTTTGGATGATGAAGACGGAGAGACTTAGCAAAGTCCTTGGATGTGACCTTCAAAATCCAGTATTTTTTTTTCAGTTTTGGTCACATTGACTTCGGAAAATCTCAAACATTTTAAATAAAGAATATCTCAAATGTTTGAGATTTTCTAGTGAAAAAAAAGAAAGATAAAAAAAATTCATTTTATTTGCATTTTATTGATGACTGTATAAAAGATGTGGACTTAGTAAGTATGATGTCACCCACAGAAAATAACAGCTTCAACAGATTGAAGTCAATTCAGTCGCCACTTTTTCACGACACCACCATGTTGGAGCCAGAAGTCGTCAGTAAAGTGTGATATGTTGTTACTATGGCAACCACTCTCGCCAATCAGGAGTGAGCTAGTTGGAAACCCCTTGTAAGAGGGGCTACACAGAATATGTCAAACGTTTTGAGTGTTGGACATTTGCAGGAAACACCTACTTCTATCCAGGCCTCTGATTGGTCAGTTTAAAACTTGAAAAACTTGCAAAAGCGAAAAAATATCAAGAAAAAAAATTGGGATTAGCAAAAACGGGTTTATAAAGGAAGCAAAGCAGGAAATTACTGAAGAATTAATGTTTATTTCTCAATAGAAGTCTATGGGATTTTTGCTTCTTGGAGCCAGAGAGTACTTCCTGTTTGGGATGCCGGGGGGGTTCTCCTATATAGTCAATGCATGGGATTCAAAGATTAAATTAAACTTTATTGTCATGACACATGTACATGTGGGTAGGTACTATAGTATTTACAGATGGATATGCTATGTACATAATGTACAGGTTAGAGCTATAATTCAAGAATGTACAGCCGATTTTATGGTTGCTGTTGAGTTTTATCAGAAAGTTACAGATAATTCTATGATCTTTGGGAATTTGCTAATGAATTTGACCTTCAGGTTAGTATAATCAGGATGCTTGTAAGCAGATTTTAATCATACACACTAATTTCATAAATAAATAAAAATAAAAAACAGAAATATTAATAAAATATAAAATAGCTCAAATCTTTCACAAAGACAGTTTTCCTTTGATATTGTTTAAACCCAGAGGAGCAGATTGCTTCTAATTGATGGTTTCACCTATCAGACCCACCATGTACGTATTTAAAGCAGCCAAGTCAGTACAGAAGGTTGTGCCCATCTACAGATGTGTAATTTCGTGAGGCAGTGAAGCCAGCGCCGTCACCACGAGGCCCATCGGAGGAGTCCTTGAACAAGATTCTCCGTTGGGGCCAAGAGACGATGACATCATGCTCTATTTCTGGCTGTCAAGTGGAGCATCCAGAAGCTAAAAGGTATCCATTAATGTGGACCAGCTGCATGGTGAATAAAGACAGGAGCCATCATGAGGAGTCACATGCAGTGACCTTCTAGTAAGATGGAATGACTGGTTCAGGTCAATTAATCTTGAATTTGAAGCATTTGATTTAAAAAAATAATAATATCTTGTTTGACGCAAGATCTCGAATAAAACATTTTGTTTTATATTTTTAAACTCAAGCTTTATTACTTTTAGTGAAGGGCTTTGTTTTAATACAAATTTGATCAATTTGGAGAAAGTTAATTTGCCTCATGCAGTTGTCATGGATTCCATGACCCCTCCCCCAAAACATGATGACATCACAGAAATTAAAATCATAAAAAAAAATGAATGAGGGAAAAATATCTTTAAAAATATTTCAAAATCAAGTTAAAAAAAAACAATATTGGGGTTATCCAAACAAAAATATTGAAGTTATTATGGGATGGCCATGGGACATACGGCGGCCATTTTGGGGCACAGTGTGAAATTTGACAGTTTTACACAACATGGGAAAAGATAACTTTTGCTGAAACAATCTTTACAAAATTTCACAAAAACCAGCTGAAGTTTATAATCACAACTGAATTTTGATTATTTGATTTTTGTTCTTGTTGACCTTTGACTACAGGAAGAAGAGGCTGACATCTTGAATTTTCCCCAAAAATCATCTTTAATAAAAATACCTCTATGAATTTAAACGTCTTGGGATTTTGATCTATCACCTCAGATCTCCTGGAGCATCATTAGGAAGCTACTTGGGAAGTTGGTTTTAAAGTTTGTAGATTTTAAACTGCGTTAGCGTAGGGAGCTAGCAAAAGTAGCGCTTCCCTATTGCTTGTATATCTTTTTTTTAACTAAAATATAGTAAAAAAAGTTGAATACATGAATCCCTGGCTCAAGTGGAACAAAAAGATACGGCAAACATATTGGGAATGTAAATTTGGTCATAAAAAAATCTCTGTTGCCAAGGAAATACAAAAAATTACTTTTGCCGATTCTTCTAAAAATGATATAGATTTGTTCGTCACCTCAAGACAACCAGAAAAATAAATGGTTGCTATGGAGATAAAACCAACAGAAAAGCTGCCATTTTGAATTTGAGTTTGTCACATGCAGCTCCTCTGACCAGGGTGGCACGGGCAGAGGGGGAGGGGCGTGTAGCAGCCACCAACCCAGTGGGGGAAGGTCAAAGTGTGGTAGCAAAGGGCGGGGGTGGGTAGTGTCATTGGGCCATACAGCAAAGACAAATTTGTCTTTAAATGTTGTACATTATTGATAAAGTAGGGTAAATTTGACATGAAAACTGTATAAATATACCTGATTTAGAGATTTAAGACTTTTTTTGATCAACACGCTCATTTAAAGATATTATTTCCAATTATCAGAGCAAAATATCTACATTTAGAGCAACTTTCAATATTTATTTAATCTTTTTAGGGTAGGACATCAATGAGGATTTGCTAAAATCAATTTTTTTCGCTTGTAACAAGAGTGAAAATATCTTGTATTTTTGAAAGAAAGTGTAAGAAGCATCATCGGAAATGTTCCAGTAGCCCTTTAAATGGGTTTAATCCTTATCAATGGGGAGCTAAAATTAAAAAGAATGTGAGGCTTTGGAGGGAGAATTACATTTCCAGGTCAACACAGCGAGCGATGCTAAGTATTGGTCATAACCTCATTTCTCTCTGCTCTCTTAAGTGGCTCTCCGGGGGCTCCGAGTCATCCGAGCAAAGGCAGGAAAAAGCGCAAGCATTTTGAGGTGTGAGGAGAAGATAAAACATGCATGCAGAGAGTTTTTTTTTTCTTGCCTCAGGCTCTTAGTCATGCCCGAGTTTTTCCCGGCGGTGATGCAAAGACGACTCTCCTCCGTGATCCCACCTACGCAAAGATACGCGGCGCTCACACATGGCGGCGAGAGGAGACGCCATCACTGAGTGCAGACGGCCGCGGCACGTCACTTCAAACGATTCATCCGAGGATTTCAGGACATCTGGACCCAAACACAACGTACGCGATTATTCAGGAGCAGAAACACCGGAGGCCAATATCAGGACACGAGAAACCTCCTTCCAAAGCGAAGAGCAACGATGCATTTTTAATAGGATCAATAAACGCACTTCATTTTCCTGCTTGCTAACAGTTGATCAAAATTGTGCCGGTGGGTATTTTCCTGCGTCTGCACCTTTTTGTGCCGTCCTGAAGCTGGTTATGGTAGGTTGACCGGAATAGATTAAAATCCGACACCTAAACATGCAAATTATAGCACAAGGGGGATGGATGAAACCCCTAGCATCTCCATAGAGGCCAAAAACAGACAAATACATCTAATATGTACAGCTGGATCACATTCAAACAAGTTAGCATCTTTTGTAAAAAACAAACAAAAAAAATGTTAATTAAAAACGCCTGAAAGTGAGACTTAAAAACATTTCCCTCCAAATTATTTAAATCTAGAGGGCCCTAGAATGATTTTCCTCTGGGTTTTAAAGGTCCTATACCATGCAAAATCAATTCTTGGCCTGTATGGGGCTCCATTTATGCCAAAAATATGTTTTTGAGTCCACTGTCTATATCTTTTGACTATTGTCTATGTCTACTGAACGAGTTTATTAAAACATTTGTTCTTGTCTACGTACTACAAAGCAATATCTTCTTGTCCTGTGAAATGGCAGGGGCTAACGACGATAGCAACTGTTGCTAAGGACTTTTCTGACGACCAGATCAAGCGACAATGGCAAATGCAAAGTTTTAAGCATAAAGTAAGCTGAAACATCATTAAAAAAATACAAAGCTATCATCAAAGAGGCGTGGACACGCAAAAGATATTGCTTAGTAGACATTGAACTTTCATATTAAAGTGGGGGCCGCAAATGGCTCGCGGCCCGCTAGTTTGAGACCCCTGCTCTAGCCCATGGGTGTCAAACTCAAACCCACAGGGGGTAAAATTTCAAAACACATTTTAGGTCGCGGGCTGAACATAACAAACATTTAACACACTAAAACTACATTTTTTAAACTTTAAAAAGGTTATTTTTTAATATACTATGAATAAAATCAGGAATATTATTCCAGCAAACAATAAAGCAATTTCAAAGAACCGCCACCATTACCGTCTTGTAAATAGATTAGTTGTAAAGCGTAACAATCTGGTTGCAGTTGTAGAGGCTGAACTTCAGACGTTGACGGGGTTTCTGCTCCTTCTGCTATTGACTCTTCCATTCCCATCTGGAGGAAATCGTTCTCATCACCTTTGGAAATTTGTTTTCCTGTTTTCTCTCCAACCTGCCCCAGACGTAACTCAATGAGAATCCGGCGTCCGTCCCACCCTGACCTTTCAGGGGTATTGATGTTCCCTCACTCCATCCGTTGTATGGTAGAAAGCTCTCACTTCATCCGTCAATGTGGAGAAGATTAAACGAAGGACCAGGAAACGAAGGACAAAATAGGACTTTGTCCCTATGTAAATTTAATTGAATTTATATTAATCTGATACAGTTTAAATATTGTAAAATGTATTAGTGAAATAATGAGATTGTTAATATCACACAGTGGTAGACGGATCTCTAAGGATTAACAACGATGCTTCTCTTGGAGGGCATCAGTTTGGCCACTAGGTGGCGATCGCGCTATAGAAGTACATTTATTCAAGAAGAAGACAACAGTATGAGGGGGTGGGAAAACGAAGTTTTACCACAAATAGATACTTTTAAAATTATTTCTTTAGAAGATTTTGGAAAATTAATGTCTTTGAGTAAGTAAAGATGTTCATTTAGTCAGCAATGTATTTTTTATTTATTTTTTTCGGTCAACAGAGCGTTAGCATTAGCTTTCCTATGGGAAATTCTATTGAACGTTAGCATTAAGCTAGCGGACTTTTATATCTTTTGTAAATCAATCATTACAATGTCAAATTGATTAATTTATTTTTTTCAACCCAGCCCTAATTTAGCTAATTAACAAATCATTGCCTTTACAGAGCAGTCCAGTCATACAGTTTGATCCAGATTCCAGCTCAGACAAGAAAACAAAGATGTTTTGGGATCTATTTGTAAGTGTTTGCATTAGAATGAAGCAGAGAACCTTTAGCCCATCCAGTGAGTTTCCCCAAGTCAAAAATAAAATCTTTTTCAAACTGAATTTTCTTAATTCACAACAAATTGAATATAAAAATACTCAGAAATTCAGTTTTAAGGTTTTTTCTTTATACATGTCCTCCATCATCAGAAAAGCACCACAAGTGCATGTTCAAAACTTGATTTTTACCACAGAGGATCTAAAACATGCTATCTTTAGTTCCATTTTGTTCTTATTATCCTTGTTTTTATCATCTATTTAGCTTCTATAAACATTTTGAATTGCTGCTATTAAATGAAAGCACTTTTCTGATTCATATTTTCACTTTTTTTGCTGGAACAACTGTAAAAATGTAAACAAAACATCTACACTAATGTATTAAACAGGGATGTAGTGTGAGGAAAAACATGACCCTCTCTGACCTCAAATAAACAAATGCATTGTGGGATCTAATACAAACAACACATTTGCAAAAGGCTTAAATTAGACACGCCCACTTTTGCTTTTTTCCTTTTCTTCCCTCTTCCTGCTGTGAAGAAACCACGCATCTGGCCTGCAGGCGCCGTGAACTGGGGCACAAACAAGAGCGGTAATCATGGAAATCATGTGCTGCTCCGGTGGAGGAGACCAGCTGACTTCATGGCTGCTGGAGACCCGAGGACTTCCAGTGTGAGCAATACAGGGAGAGAAAATATATATTCTAAGAAAAGAGAAACCGATTCAAGTCGCCTTCTCTGTCCAAGACGCCTCTCGTGCCACATCCGTTAATTACAAATATTTACATTCACCTTCACAGCCTCCACCCATAGATCTGACCAGCTGGAATCAAAGCCAGGAAATAGACTTGTAATTTCTGGCTGAAGCCAATACTCTTATCTTGAATGAGCTCGCGTGGATCAATTGGCTGCTCTGCACCGCAATTTAGTGTAGACTTTCATTACAACGGGGGTGTCGGGGAGATCAATGCGCCGCGATCGCATTACTGTCTGGGTGAAGAGAAAGAGCAACAAGGTCCACGAGTCCAGATTTACAACCCCACAGTCGGGCCAATGCGGTCGACTGTCACCTTTTTTACCAAACGGGTCGCTCTGGTTGACTGTAGTTTGGTGGCAGGAAGACGTTGGACAAACAGCATGGGAAAAGAGCCGCAGAAGGATGGTAACCTGTGAGATGACCTGAATCTGACCAAAAAAATGTGACTTCGGCTCAGCTACAGAAGCCACGCCCCCTCAGAGGAGATTTTGGAAACAGAAGCTTCAGATCAACATGAAAAATGGCTTTTTAAGACATTTAGGTTGAGGGATTTGGGGTAAAAACTTCAAAATCATAAAACACGACTTGGAATGTTGTCATGGGGGATTTTAAATCGTTGACTATTCAATATAATTGACTTACAAAATACTTTTAAATCTAGATTAAGAGCACTTAAGACTGCTTATTTTAGCTATAATTAATTTATATAAAATTTTAACCAGCATTAACTCTGTTGTAAATGTTTAACATCTGTTGCATTTTATTCTTGTATTGATTGACTCTTAAAGGTCAAAGGGTAACCAAACCAGGAAGTTGGAGGCTGACTCCACCCACAGCTGAAATGTGAAAATCCAGTCAGAGGGCGGGGCTTGGGGGCTGGACTGTTATTATTACTGGAGGTTCGGATCATGACGTCAGACTTCTTAAATTTACATGGTTTGACCAATCCCCAAATTCAACTGTAATACCTCAACTCAACCTTTAGGGGGCAGCACACAGACAGTTATTGACTATATTTTGAAGAATTAAACAGTTTTATTTCAATTTGTCAAAAGTTTGGCATTACCTACAGACAGCACTTTTAAAGCCCCTTTTCTATAGGTCAACAGTTAATTTAGAGTTTGTTACCCTTTGAATAATAATCTAAAAACAGTTGTCTAGACATAAAAATGTCTGCTTCTTGAACTTTTGGCTGCATTGAAATAATCTGTCCCTCTAAAAGCATTTTTACTTGAATTGTAAATGTTCACCTATCGGCACATCCTGTCGGGGGTCGCCACAGCGAATCAGCTTCCTCTGATTGACACAGCTGGTTTGACAGTTTAACACCCAGTTTTATCCAGACTTTGATACTGGCACATGTAGATGAATCTGAATACCACACCTAACCCTCTGACTCATCCTTATTGCTCCGGGTATTTGAAGCTGTAGCGGTGACCCAAAGTGTTCTTTTATTTAAGGTGGAGCTGTAGCAACTTAGGCCTGGCTATCCCTAGTAGGTTGATCAATGTTGCATCTGGAGAGCAATATATATGCCGATAGATTAAATAAACCATCAGTTCTTTTTTAGGTTCGCATTATCACTTGAGAATTCACCCGGACCGTGGTATAAAGAATAAATAAAACACTCTGCTCACACATCAAGAAAGCAGCTTCAGGAAAGCAGAAAAACAAACACAATGACAGTCTGTGGTCAGACTGTGTGGGCCAACAGTACAAATGTAATATATAGTCATGCGTCGTCAGCTGAGCAAACTCTGGCATCCAGCCGATCACACGTCAGAACAGAAACTGTGGAAGACACAAACGGCGTTGATGTTACACCGGCTGTCATCTGTCTCAATGGTGAGTTAGACTATAAACACAAACATCCCGCCACTCAAGATACGTTTCATTTTAATTCCATAGATTCATCTATTCGTGGAACATATTCTGTATATTGTTCTGGGGCTGAAATCTGAAGTTTTTTGATGATAAAGTCTGAGATGTGTGATAATAACACCTGAATCGCTCAAACAAACGGCGCTCTCGCTCCTCCACGGTCACATGTGTGAGGCACAAAGAGACAAAAAGAGTCCAGAGAAATGTGACGGAGCGGCACAGAACAGCAAGCCAACGAAAACTCAAGTTATCTTTAGTATTTTTGCACAAATGTAAGAAATTCCCTCATTTAGAATCTGCTGTGATGAGTATATCTGCTCGAGGATCATCTCTATTAATTCACATGAGCTGAACATCCATTTATTCATTTACTTTTACGGTAAAAACAGTCCTTCAAATAGAAAAATCAACATTTATTCATCAATCTAGAATTTCCTGTCATTTTCTTTAACATATTTTGTTAGTTTTTATTGAAAATCATATAAATAAATGTATAGATGTTCCAGATTTTAGTTTAAGTCTGTAATTATGTAAAAGCTGCATTTCAGAGAACTTAGTTTGCTTTATAATGTACATTTAAATGTTAAATTGCTTTTATTGAAAGATTTCAATCAAAAATCGAATCGACTTTGTGTGGATAAGTTTACTTCAGCTACGGCTAACCCCGAGTTATCAGGTTTAAAGTGCAGATAAAACCAGCCGATCACTGCTTTCAGAGGCAATGGGGCCATTCTGCAGCTCACCGCTCCTCAGGGTCAAACGTGGAGAACAGATTTCACACTCCCAGATGTGTGACAATAATGGGACTTTGGTTCTAAAACAGAAAAACTCTTGGGTACTCGAATAATGTCTTTTAACCCCTTTTTTTCCCCTATTTTCTTTATGACCCAAGTTGGACTGAAGGTAAATTTAAATATTATTTCAGTAGGAGCTGAAGGTTTTTTCACATGTTCTTGTGGCGTTTTACTCAAATTGCGAAACAGGAGCAAAGTAAAAAAAGAGCGAATTTTAGTGGTAGACAAAACACAAACTCTCTGCTCCAAGCTCTCAGCAATGGGGAGGGGAAGGGGGGCGGGGCTGCTCCACGCTCTGCAAAAACTATGTCCTAGAAAACATTTTTGGATTCTGGCTACGAACAACATAATCATAAATAAAAGACCACTGGGAATGCTTTTACAATGGATCAAAAGATGATAAGAGTGGGACTTAAGTATATGAAAGTATATGTAAAAATCGGATTTAGTCATTTGCAGTTTTGTTAAAAGTGTAAGTCATGTATGAAAAATGCTATTCTCCCACTGGCAAAAGACACTTGTTAGTTGAATCTTTTTTTTCCACCACTTGCGACTCTTTTATCTCCATTGTGGCTTCTTGGCCAAACATAAAATAAATCAGGGAGACTGCTGACCCACTCATGTCGACCGTTGGAGTCAGCAGCTCCCCCTAACCAAAACTACCTAAAGAAAACAAATAAACAAATCCCACAAACTAAGACTACCAATCTCCATCTCCAAACTAAAATAACAAAACCCAGCAGTGCAAGACTGCTGAGGAGAAAGAGGGGAAAAACAACAAAAAAGAAAAATAAAATAGCAATTTATGACTTAAATTTAGATTATTTACATTTATAAAATGACGGCTGACGTAAACATACATGATAAACTTGTAGGTTTTTACATCCCTGTTGACCTGAAGACGTCTTGTTTGCTCAACTCTACCTCCAGAATGAACAGATTTTATCTGCAAAGGAAAACTTTGGTGAAAAAAAGTTTGATCTTTTATGAGTTCAAAGCACATTTTATCTTATGCTGCACAATAACGGTTAATAGCTGCACTGAGAAGATCCTGTTTGGCACAGAGAATCTTTTA
>NC_050534.1:17432515-17454365 GCF_002922805.2 Oryzias melastigma | reverse complement strand
AACAGATAGCTACTCCTGCAAAGTAAAAGAGAAATATCGGTGGAAATTTTGATATCGGACCGATACCGATAATCTCGAAATTATCAAATATTGTCCGATACTGATACTGCCACCGATATATCGCACATCCCTAATTCAGACAAGTTCATTCGAGTACTTTTGACTAAAAAGAGTTTTTTTTTCTTAATAAGACTTTGGTTATGTTGCATTTTTAAATGAATCTCATGGCCGTTTGACGTTCCTCTGCTTGGTGACAGAATGTTCTGCAGAGGTGAAGAATGAGAAGACAAAAGAAGGCGAGAAAGAAGCGTTTTTTAGATTGTTATGCATGGGAGCGGATGTGGAACCGTCGAGTGGGGACGTCAACTGTCACTCGAGTCGGAAGTCGGAGCGCCGTGTGACCTCCGATGAAAAGACGAGGAAAAGCCAGAGAGAAAAAGGAACCGATGTCAGTAAACATCCATCCAAAGCTTCCCTGATCCCTAAACTAGACCCCTTAAATCAATCAATCTGATTTCTATAGCACATTCCATGTAAACATAAGCGCTTTACATGCACCAAGTGCAATAAAACAGAATAAACATTAAGAGAATTAAATGAAAAACTGTCATCTACTTTTCATTAAAATCCCCAAAGAGGAAGGAAACGTTTATAAATGGAAAAAAATAGGAAAAAATGGCTTAAAAACAAGGCAATACTCTGCTTAGCAAAGAAAGACCCAGAAGGTATCTGCTGGCCTCCTTAAGAACCGCACTTATCTAAGCATCGCTCTTCTGCTGCTTCCCTCAAAACTACACAAAGACGAAAGATGCGATCCAGTCAATAGTTTGTAGCAGCTCCCGGTGACGGCTGCTCCACCGATCGTTTTTATCGTTCCAAGAAACATTTCTATACATAAAAGCACCTGTTAGCTCGTCGAGGCCTAACAAACCTCAGAACGCGTGGTTCCACACAGACCGATGCGACGCCGTCAGATTAATTAATTGTACCGTTTGTGCTGGTTTGTCGCTAGGAGGATCCCAGTGACAGCTCATTTAGGCCAGACATCAGGAGAAGCGCCAGAGTAATATTTCAGCGCTGTCATTACGTAATGACAAACCATACATCAAAGCTGGGCTTTACTGCCGGTACAGATCAGTGAAAATGTCTGATAATGGAAATGTTATTTCACCCCGACAGGCCTGAACGGAAAAAGAAAAGGCTCAGAATTTTTATAGATAAGGAAAAAAAGGTTTTTTTTACATAAAAGTGAGGACAGAAGTGGGTTAAAAACAGAAAAGACACGGCAGTTTTGTCTGGAGAGAACACAAAACCAATTCAAGAAGCTTTACTATTTATAGTGACTTATAAATCATTTTAAATAGTCATTTCTAAGGAAGGATTAATATATTTGTACAGGCTTTAAAAGTCTTTTTTCTTCTTCTCATGTAAAACTATTCAACATAGGAAATTATAGTTTGAAAATTCCAACTAACTTTGAACGGTAAAGTTTATTTGCTGTAAAATGATTCCAGCAAACTGTTAAGTACGGAAGTGGCACCAACATGGTATGGGCTACTTTTGTACAAGAACATTTGATGTTAAACTAAAACAAAAGAAGATCAAAAATTAGGTTGATTTGCAATTTTCTATGTTCAGATAAATATAGATTTTTAATTAATTTTAAGAAATTATCTTTTTAAAATGTAATTTATTAAATTAATATTATATGGAGCCCTAAATAAAAAATAAAATAAAAATTGAATTAAAAAAAGTTTTTTTCTGGTTACTAACCGGTACACAACAGATAGTAACTGAATTTGTTTCTTAAAAATTAAAGCAAAAAAAATGAATTAAAAAAAATGTCAAAAAATGTGTTTCTGTCGCCGCGTGTCGAAGGGGCTACCAGCTCCGTCTGTGGATGTCTCTCTCAGAATGAATGAGAGACAGATATGATGTCGAGGAATACGTTTTTTGACGTGCTGACTGTACCTAACCAGAACTCCACAAGCTCCAATCCTCAAACCTGTAAGCCCGCCCCGCGCGGCGATCCGCTGCACCCGCCTGTCAGACATGTGATCCTGAGTTTGGCTCGCACCTGCGCGCGCGTGTCTGTGACTTTTAAGGTTCACACACTGGCTGTGTCGGCGCGCATTCCAGTCCATGCAAACGCGATAGAAGTCCGATATTCTGCTACGCGCGTTTGAATAGAACCACCACGGAAAGCAGCCCCCCCCCCTCCCACATGCGCGCTGATGCAGCCGCCGCGTGCACGAGCACCCCACACCTCCAATGAACAGAAGACACATACAGACGTGGACAAAAGTGTTCATACCCCTCAGTTAAAGAAGGACAAACCCACAATTCTCACTGAAATCACTCAAAACTTCCAAAAGTAACAATAAATAAAACACCTGTGATGTCAATTAAAGGACACACCTGAGTTAATCATGTCACTCTGGTCAAATAGTCTTCAATCTTTTATTGAGGTACCATCATTTCTGTCCAGGCCTGTTTCATTAGTTTGTTTTTTTTAATAATTATGTTAATCAACAATTCAAAAGTGATGGCTGATTTTGATTGTTTAATTTTATTTTTTTACATTTATTTATTGTTACTTTTGTAAGTTTCAAGTGATTTCAGTGAGAATTGTGGGTTTGTCCTTCTATAACTGAAGGGTACCAACACTTTTGTCCACCACTGTAGGTCAGATTTATTTATTATGAGGAGTTCTACAAAAATCTACATAAAATGAAATCCTTCAAAGAATTTCTCGTTACCGGGGCTTCTCTAACTCTGAAGGAGGATCTGTTAATACAGACATTTGAAACTGAACAAAAATAATGAGTTTTCTCTAGTCAGTCAATATGTGGTTTCTTCAGTTGTCTGTATCTGTTGTTTGGTCATTATTATTATTTTATTTATCTATTACTAATTTATTTGTTTTTTAATTCATCTTTTAATGTACATGGTAAAAAACAAGAAAACAACAACAGAAAATTCTATATAAATTATAAATAAATACATTACACCTCTATTATGTAGTTTGAAATGTTGTAGGAATAAGTTTAAAAAAACGTTTTTTAATCCTACCCCCTAGCAATATATCTTAAATTTAATCTTCAATATAAACTATTTCAGAAACAGACATTAACTACCCTTATTTTTTTATATATATAAATCAACACGGACAAAGATCTATACATGTTGTTCATTATTTATTCATTATTTTTTGTTAAAAATAAAGATATTTGAGAGCACTAGAATGTTTTCTCAGCGATTTTCTTGTGAAAAAATCCTGATGCGGCCCTGCCTCACCTAGATTCCGCCTCCAGCGGCCCCCGGCTGATTTGAGCTTGAGACCCCTTATCTAGGGAGCACCAGTTACCGTCTAGTAAAAAAACAGTTGCACCAGTTAGTAACCAGATGTTTTTTGTTTTAACTTTAATGTCCATCTAGTGGCTCCGTAGGATCAAATGGTTATTTGTGAATAAAGTGATCCATTCTTTGGCCTTGGTTCCAGAAACTCTAAAACTGCATAAGCTAAAGAAGAAAAACAGACAACTTTACTATGCTCCATCAGTTCACATTAAAAAAACTACTAAGCAATAACTAAAGGGTTAAAATATATTGTTCAAAACATTTTATGATCATTGCCTATAAAATGAATGTGATCTCTAGAAGAGTTCAAACTGGATCCTTGCTCGTCAGAGCAGCGTATAACAGTCAGACTTTATCCATTCATCCCACAAGAGGAAACTCAGCAGAGTTTACAAGGACAGAACTGCAAAAAGAATTTCCAAATCATAAACTGAATTTCTGAACTCTTATAGTTTCTCTTTAGTACAGACTTCTCTCTGCACGGTGAATGAACTTAAACTGAAAGAAAAAAAGAAAATATAAACCCGGAGGATCAAGTATGACTGCCTCAAACCTCCAGTCTGAGATGAATCATAAAATACTGTATTTAGTAAAAGCTCAAGGTGAACAAATCCTCAGTCGGGAATGTCAAGAAATATTTTATAGCAGGAAACGATTCATTTAAAGCAGGAAGTCTACATTTCACATGTTTTATACCTGACCTGTATGTCAAAATCATTGACTGCATTTGAGAACTGGACTCCTCGGCCCTGGCATTCCAAACAGGAAGTACCTGCCGACTCCAGGAAGCTAAAATCCCTTCTATAGAGAAATAAACATCTATTACTCAGTCATTGTTTTGTCAGAATAGCCAGAATACTTTTTTAAAAAACATTTGAGTTATAAACTGACCAATCAGATGCCTCAATTTAAATAGATGGTTTCATGTTCAACTTTCGAAACAGTTGACAGATTTTATTTCAAGTGGTGTGGACTTTCAACAAGCTCACTCTTAATTGGTGAGAGTGGCTGCCATAGAAACGATGATTTAAACTGACCCACCACTGAATAGTGACATCCAACATCCAAATTGCCAAACAAATCAAGAGGACCTGGTAAACAAGACAAGATGACGGCTGAAAATCATCAAGGAAGTCCAGAACCGGAACATCCTCCCCTCCCCCGCGACACTCATTTTGGTAGAAAAACGACTAATATAACAGTTACGCCTGGTTCACATCGGACGCAGAAGCACTGTGAAGCAATGTGCGCGCGATATCTGCTTATACAGTTTACACCAGACACACATTTTTCTGTGACAGGTGCTCAGTTGTTGTTATTTAAAGGTTTTTTTTTTTTGCCATCCTCAGACACCCAAAACCGCCCATCTCTGCTCCCTAGTCGGCCCACTATATTGATCTGCGTCTCACTCTATGTTTGATTTTGTGTGTTGTGTTTGTGCATTTCTTTTCATCTCTAGAGTCTGTTTAGATACAAAATATGATCGCTTTTTTCAATTGCGGTATTTTATTGTGAAAAATGTATTATATTTTGAAACCTGACTGTATTTTCTCATGTGTCTTGGCGTAACTTTCTACCAGGATTGACGCGGATCGCTCATGCAAAGAAAAGACCAGATGCCGAAACGAGTCTGGTGTGAACTACACCATAGGTTAACATGGCCACCGAATGGAAACAGCACCCGTTCCGCACTGCTCCGCAGCGCTTCCGCCCAGTATGTAACAGGGTTTTTTTTATTTTTGCTTTTTTAGTTCATCATACATATATATATATATATATATACACACGTATACACGTATATACACAGGTATATACACATGTATACACACACATGTATATATATACACATATATATATATATATATATATATATATACACGTATACACGTATATACACATGTATACATATATATATATATATATATATATATATATACACACATACACACATTATATAAAGTGTTACAAAATTCCCCCCTTATTTGCAGGGGTTTGGATCGGAGACCTCCGCGAATATGCCCAATACGCAAACGCGAAAAAACCCGCAGTCTCCATCTCATCCCCCGCCCCCCAAAGAATGTCCGTTTCTGATCCATACTTGTCAAAACGCTTCTGACTATGCTTTGTCAAACATCTAAGGACATTGGAGTATTGCTCAACATAAAAGTGTAAAGACGCGTACTTTACATGAGGACTGTCTTTCTGTGCCTTAAAAAAGTGTGTGCTTCCTCCTTCATAAAATAAGTCGGAATTTTCCAGTTCCATCCTGAATAAACACCTGCTCTGGATGATAATTATCCTCCGCGATTATCAGTAGCTATATTTTCGAGCCACCTCTCAGTCAGCTGATGCCATTTCTCCGTGCAGGCTCTATGTGATTGCGTGCGATTGTGTGTGTGTGTGTGTGTGTAGCAGAAAGACTTTTTTACCCGCCATCTTGTTTGCAACTGGGTCCTATATTTAAAAAAAATGGCAACTGAATTGATTTAATTTTGTTGGAGAAGGAAGTAAACCATTTTCTAAGTGCGACGTCACACTTGGTCCAGTTCTCATAAGCGGTCAATGGTCAGAATCCTTGACAATTATAGAGTTATGAGTGGTCTTTTTTCCAAAAAAGTCAGAGAAGCAAAATCTCGACTTTTCAGAAGCTCTCCACTTCAAAAGGGAAATAATTTTTGCAAGACCTTTCTTCACCTTTTGAGCAAAACAACTTAAAACAAAAGAAACTCGAACCTAACTGAGACAAGCATGGGTGTTTAACTCTTTGATACCAGAAATGTTGCGATCTACAGGAATCAGCTGATTTTGATGTTGAAAAAAGCGACTTTCCATATCAGCCATGTACAAAGCTGCTTTTTCCACTAATTAATTGCGTGAATGGTTAAAGAGTTACGACAGTCGTAAGAACATTTGAGCTAGAGCTCTGGTGTTAAAGGGTTAAATCCCAGCTGATCAGACGCTAATTGGAGAAAATGCGAAAGAGAAACTACATACACTCAACACAGCAGTACAAAATATGCAACAACTCCAGCTCCAGGCCAGAAAAGGAGTGGGCGTGTCCTACCTGTGGCAAGGCGGAGCTCAGCTGGCGCTGCAGCGAGTCCCTGTCATAGATGACGTCCTGAAGATGCTGCTGGGCCAGTCCCAGGCTCTCCTGGGTCTCCCTCAGCGTATCCAGCAGGCGGTCCCGCTCATCCAGCATGTTGACCATCAGCTGCTCAAAGTGGGAGTCCGGGTCGGAGGAGCTGCTCTGCGAGCCGCGCTGGCTCAGCGCCGTGTCCTCGCTGATCGTGGGCATCACCTCGCACATCATCTTTGGACCCTCTGGAGATGAGAGGGAGCTCAGGTAAGTTTCCGAAGCCGTTAAATAGAGTGTGTCCTGTTTTTGTGCGGTTACACAGATTTTGAAAGTTTATTTCCTTTTGTTTGTCACACAAAGCACAGCAACAATTTTCCCCAGCTCACTTTATAACCACTATAAAGTTTCTTCAACCTTTGAAAAAAAGGAAAATCAATCGAAAAAGCCAGTCATTTTATATATATTAGCTTTTTGTCAAACATCTTTAATTCCAGAGTATTTTCTAGTATTTAATCTCTACAGCTCCAGCTTTGAAAAATAACAACAACCAACCACAAAGTGGTATTTTAGTTCGTGCATTTCTGAGTATTCCTCTAAAAACCTGGAGTCTGAGCACCAGCCCCTCTTAACCCACGAAAACAGACGAGCTGATGTCACAAATTGAGAACAGCCCCTTTCAGGAAGAGTCCCCTCTGCCAGAACCACCACCCGGCTGATAAAAATGTCAACATTTTCAGTGAAGCTAGTGGTCCTCAGGCGCTAGCTTCACTGCGAAGCTCGTGGCTAGCTTCGCCACTTAGCTAGCGCTCCTAAGCTGCTAGCTTCGCTGCTTAGCTAGCGGTCCTCAGCCGCTAGATTCGCTGCTCAGCTAACACAGCCATGCTACAATGGCCGGGGGTCTGGGGCTACTATAGTCAGATATACAGTATGTACATCATTCTTTTAAAAAGTCGGCTCTAGGGTGACGTCATGAAATGGGTGGCACCCACGTGCCGTGGAAGGCGGAGCCTTAGAGATCGTGGTGTCTTGCTTCCAGTAATGAAAAAAACTCACACAAAAAAATCATTTTTCATCTGTTTTGTAGTGTGATCATATATATAGAGATTATGCTAACACATAGTGTTGTCGGACAGATTTTTTTTATATGGAGGCAAATCACCATAAAGACTTAAATCCCAAATAATTTTTTAAAACTTTTAAAAATTCAAGCTGAAATATTGGTTATAAGCTAAAAAAAAATGAAAGCGTCTGAAACTTTCTAGAATTATAATATAAATTTAATCATTTTCAGCTTCAAAATTTTCTGTTTTAAGATTAAAAAACTCAAAATTTCAGTTTAAAAACTTTTAAAAACTTTTTTTTCAATTTCGGTTTTGAATCTGAAAATGAAACTTTTGGCCCTGTTCTGCTGTGTGGGGGCGGGGCTTACACAAAGGACCAATCAAAATCGATGAGGGTGGTAACTTAAGCTCTAGTGCATTTACTGACTCTGGAAACTCAGAAAATTACAGTCAGAAAATGTCTGTACCATGGTGGCAAGCGAAAGGGGTCAGAGGTGAAGGACAGCATATTGGACGTCCAAAATGCTGCTTTTTACGCACGTTTTCAAAGTAGAACGTAAATTACGCCGTTTTGTTTTTTCCCCAAGACGTGTGGCGTTTTATCGCGTACAAACTGCGTGACCAAAACACTGTTCTATCGGGTTTAAAGCGCAGTTTTGTTGTGTTACATACAGGCGTCAAAAACGTGGTTATGCTTAAATGGTTCTCCAATGTCTTGTAATAAATAACCAACAATTATATCTAATAAAAATACAATCAATCGGAACTTAGAAGAAATATTTTTGGGGGAAACATCATCTTTTAGCCTAAAAATAGACTTTCGTGTTTCACTTGACTGTAAGTTCGACTCAACAGTACATTTTTATTGGAGTCTTATAGAGGTTATATTTAAATGCAAGTAAAATTATGTCTGTTCGTTTCACAACACCCAGTTAGCTTCCAAAAATGTAGTAAAATAAAGGCGTCTTTTTTACACTTCCACCCACTTTTGTTTACAATTCTGAGAAAGTGAGTGTTTGAGCTAGGCTCAGCATCACCCCGCCATGGCTGAAGCTTGCAGAGACGTCTCGGGATGCTGGGCGTTCTGCCCCAGATTTCACGCTTGCACTGGCTAATCGGGCAGCTCGGATCATGTTGCATAATCCAGCATATCTTTGCTCTGGTGGACGCGCTTCCCTCTGGGTCTCCAACGGCAACAAGGAGTCGCTAACCAGTGGGCCCGTTTGTGGGATAAAAGCGTGTTTGCAGCCGCCGGCAGACTCGCGGGAGACACAGAAGTAAGAAATGTAAACGAGTTCGGCGAGAACATCAGGGTTAAAGTTAACATGGAGGTTCGCTCAAGTGTTTGTTAGCCGACTGCCTAAAAAAAACACTTAAAAAAATTAACAAAAACAGAAATAATTAATACATTTATAAATCTTCATAAAACATTTTTGTGAAGATTGAAACTTTGAGAATTTAACCAAAAGAAAAACGTGTAAAAATGTTTTGCCTGTTGGACAGAAGTGCATAAATTGTGTAGCGAGGAGTTTTACAGCCACCGTGGTATTTTTGGAAGCGTAAAGTCAGTTTATTTTACTGGTTCTGGTGCAATTCAGCCACAAATTCATAAAGATAACCAACAAAAACTAAATCAGAGCTAATGAAGTGACCCCTACTATATATTAAAATCATGAGGCACACTTTAAATAATCAAATTAGTTCAAGAAATTCAATGTAGCTTTAATACTAGTTGTTCTTAGTGACAATAAATTGATTTTGTATGATAAATGAAGCTGAAAATGAAGTCCAAGCTACTCTCCTTGTTGAACGATTGATCCCGCCCTTAAACAATTTGTGAAAGAGTTGAATAAAGTTTAAGTTAATTTACTTTTTTTAAATTTTTTAAATTTTACTACTTACTTTTTCCTTTACAACCACTTAAAAAAAATTCTAGAAACATTTATTTTAACCCAAGAGCCACAATGAGTAGAAGATTCACATGCAGACTCTTGGGTTGGGCTATCGGTACCGGCTGCATCGACAAAACGACTGGACCCCTGATTTCATGGAAGCAGCCACCACGTCAAAAAACGATGAGTTGGGGATATCCAAAACATCAAAAAGTGACACGGAAGTGGGCTTAACCAAACATCAATATGTGACGATGTGGGAACGAGGCTGAATTTTAAAAAAATATATATTTTTGATTATTTATCTTTGACGCCCCACGATGTCCTTCGCGATCGACATACTGATCACCCCTGATCTATAGTAGTTGTAAAAAATAAAGATGACTACGACGTGGATTTACTTCATCGAACGTTATTTTTAGAATGCAACTCCGCGATAAACGAGGGATTAGCTTCTTTTTTGACAATTAGCGCTATGAGTTAATCCTTTTACACCTGAGCGGGGTGTCTCGGCTGACCCGTAGAACTGGTGCAGACCACGGGAACCAGATTGTTTGATTAAAACAGACTGACGGGTGCCGTCTGTGGTGCTGACCCAATGGGATTTGTGTCCAGTACTCTGAACGTCAAAGTGAAGAAATTCAATGACGTCCGGGTTTACGTGTTCTTTTATCCGTACATCTTCCGTGGGATACTCATAAAACTTTTCCAACTTTTTCCACATATTTCCAATTTTCATCCTTGCAATAAGCACAACATATATGTAGAGTCCCAAAATAGAATAAATACATTAAAAAACTTCAACAAAATAAAGAGGTTTACATTTTTCTTTAACCTACGATACATGTTTCAGAAACTCCTGCATCCTTTGGTTCCCTGAGGGCGTCCTACAATCCCAGCTCTGTGCTGGCAGTCGTTGGGGTCCAATATCTCCTTCCGGCACCTTGCCAGACTCCCACCAGTTCAGCGTTCAGACACCATCCGCCTCAGTTTAGACCAGCGAGACCGCACGCTGCTCGGCCGGACCGGCCGCACATGCCAGCCTTCTAATGAGCAGACGCGTTGGCAGGAGACTCGACCAGTTGGGTGGTATTTTACGTGAAAGGAAGTTAGTTTTTATGGCTTAAAGCATGTTCGCTATAAAGATTGAGAGCACAGAACACTTTTAGATCGTTTCAGGGTTTCAGTGTTTGAGAACGGTTTGTAAAATGCATCTGAAATACTTAAATATTTTGCTTCAGACCAGAGAGCTTATTGGCGTTTGTCTTGTATCTGCAGATTTGGCTTTGATCTCGTTGGGAAAACAACTTCAATAATTTCCTGCCTGCAGGATCAATATATGAGGAGGAAGATTTCTTCTCAGTGAAACATTTACATCTACCAGACCGGTGCCGGTCCGTGGGACAGATTGGTACCTGGTACCGGGCCGTAGAGTATTAAAAAATAAATAAAACACAAGCTTTGTTTTTACCATCTTCATTTATGATCTACTTCGAAGGGAGGTTAAAAATACTGGATTCTCTCCTTTATATCCGACTCATTCTTGACACAATTTTTGCAAAATGTTCATTTTTGGTAAAAACTGTACAAAAAAAATATTAAAAATGCTTTTAAATCATCAGTCAATCTCTCATGGGCCTTTTAGAGTGGACGTTATACTTAAAAATGAAAGAAAAGCAAATTTTTTTCAGTTATAATTACTTTCTTTACTAAACAAAAGGAAAGCAATGAAATGTGTAATTTAAAACAGCTAAAGGGTGAGTACGGAGCCCCAAAAGTGACATTAAAGTTTAAAAAATAAATACTGATTACCATCTGATAACCACATTTTTTTCTTATTAAAGTATTTTTTTTCTGGTCACTATCTGTCGCTGCAGCTCGTCAACGTCACAATTACAATTTTTTTTCAAACAGCATTTTTTCGTCAGATTCACAACGATTTGATTAAAGAGATACTCAAAAATACATTTTAATCAATTTTTTCATCATCATCAGAAAAATGCGACAAGAACGTGTGAAAAAACATTTTATTTCAGACTGAGATTTTCACTTCATACCATTTGTGGATTGATGAATTATTCAAGGGGAGAAGGAAAGAGGTTTCCTCCCCGATCACTTCAACAAACCCCAAACTTCCTTTTTTTTGCATACCAGCTTCTTCGAAATTCACACTCATGAGAACTCGCAGAAATTCAGCTTTTTATAGAGTTACTGACTGAACTCTAAAATGATGAAGAGTGATGTTCACGTTTGATCCAAATAATAAAAAAAAAAAATACGATGACCAAAATTTGAATTAAATAACTGTATTTGAATTTATGAAATCTTTTATGATTTTAAATTCTCTGCAGTTATTAAACACTTTCTAACACTATTTGGAACAGCAAACAATAGTATAATATACTTTCCAAAACAGACCCAATTTTTAGATAAATTAGGACAACCATTTCCTTCAGTTGTAGAAGTTTTAAGATTAGATGGAACATCATATTTTTTTTAAGAAAATAAAACAAATTTTATTTTATTTTAAACAAACTGTGAGACCTCCAGATAAAATTTGGTCAAAATTCTTTTAGAGTTTTATGCTCAAATTCTCAAATCTTTCAGTTGCAATTCAGCCCTCACACATTGGAATTCCATCAATTAATGAGTAAATTAATTAAAGTAATTAAAAATTATTTTTTTTGTTTTTGGCTTGTAAAATAGCGCTATACTCTGTCGTGGCTTTTACACCATTTCAGCAAAGACAAATGAACATTACCCCTTTCGTTTATGTTGCAGGTAATCCAGAGAAATGGGATGGACATCTCACTGTTTAATACACTTTTAATTCCATGAAAATATTATTTTTGTAAAAGGGTGACACTTTACTTGTTAAATTACGACTTTTTGAGTGACCCATTTAAGCATTAGCTTTATTCTCGTACATTTTTTATATAACTCATAATTCTACAACTTTATTCAAGTTAAAATTTAACTTTTGGATACATTTATTTATTTATTTTCATTAATTGTAACCCAAATACTCCAACATTGCAAATTAAAAAACAAGAATTAAAAAAAAAACTAAGTGGTTTAGCAAGTAGCCTAATT
Organism: Oryzias melastigma; assembly: GCF_002922805.2. Lineage (NCBI taxonomy): Eukaryota > Metazoa > Chordata > Actinopteri > Beloniformes > Adrianichthyidae > Oryzias > Oryzias melastigma. Next base: position 17,441,880 of record NC_050534.1, on the reverse strand, counting down.
GTGTTAAAGCTACATAAACAAAATTCAGTTAACAAATGTCAGATATTTAGTGAAAAGTTACATAAACTGTCTAATTTAAAGATAGATACTAGTGTAGCGTGGGTTAGTGGGCATTACATACGTTTGTTGAATCATCTTGAATCTCTGTGGCGTTAGCTTCTTAGCATATAGCACTTCCTGGTTAGCCAAAGGACCCCATCACAAACACAGGAGTCTATTTTAATGCCTGTCTAGAAGAAAAATGACTGTTTTTCTTCCTTTGACTCTAATATTTTGGTAAATTACAAACATATGTTTTATAACACTTTTGTTTGTGTTTACATGCTTTATTTTCTTGTAATTTTGTCAAGTTTTTCAAAGATTTATTGATAACCAACTCCACTCCAGTGGAGCTAAAATGTTAGCAGCTTCATCTTTACGAAGACTTTTTGTGGATTTGCTGATGATTTGCTGTTAAAATAATCAAATATATCAGTTTATCTTCTGTTCATCTGAGAGTCAACTCTTAAAAGAACTTTCTGGACTTTTTTTCGGATCCCAAGTGACCTTGGTGTGTCTGTCCACAGCTCAACGGGGTTTAACCGAGGTTTTTTAAATTCATCACATAAAGGGTGTTGTCTGGCAGAGTGTTTGATTAATGTTATCGATTTTTAATCCCGTTTCCAATATGGCTTTAAGCCTGTTTTGGTACACTATAGCAGCTGCTGGACGGCGTTATTGACTGCAGACAGAACCAATTCCACATCTGGTGCTGCAAAGGAGTCGTGTCTTTGAGATTATGAAAGTTTTTGTTTACCAGAAAGGACAACCAGAGGACAGATCCACGGCAGATCAGACTAGTATCAGGAAACACGGGTGCAAATTTAGCCACTTTCGGTTGGAGCAAACCAGCAGAATGTCTTCCAGTTAATCTTATTAATGTGAGAGCAGATAAGGAGCGGCACTAAAAAAAACAGCAGCGTGTTCTGGAGTTGAATATATGGCCACGATTGATTCACAAGCTGGGAGGCATCGAACAGAGCGTGTGAGACAGACAGAGGACTCGCCGTGACGTTCTGAGAATAAACCGTACTGCTGCATGGCTGTGGACCCGGCGGAGAGGTGAAAACATATTAAGCGCATTTACAGATTTGTTTGAACAAAATTAAATTTTTGAAAGACAAACTCCAGTGAAAATTGTGTTTTTTTAGCATGTTCTTGTTCTTTTCTTATTATGTAGCACTTACCTAAAGAACATGAAGCTCAAATTCTGCATTTCTGAGTATTTCTTTATTCAAATCATTGTGAATATGGAGCAAACAAAAAAAAATATATATATCCAATTTGTAACATAGAACAAACACTCCAAGCTGGAATCTGGCTCAAAATTATACAACTGGATAGCTCCACCATTGAAAATATTTTTGTTGCACCACAAATGTTTGGTTGAGGAGCTTTAAACTAGCAGGACAGAGTGTAAACTGCTCAGTTAAGGGTGACAGGAAGGGGGGTGGGGTTGCTCCACACCAACAACTCAAAGGCAAATTTCTAATGAACGACTGGCGATCTGCAGAAACTACAGTGGTGTGAAAAACTATTTGCCCCCATCCTGACTTTTTATTCTTTTGCATGTTTGTCACACAAAATGTTTCTGATCATCAAACACATTGTAATATTAGTCAAATATAACACAAGTAAACACAAAATGCAGTTTTTAAATTATTTTTTTTATCATTTAGGGAGAAGAAAGTCCAAACCCACATAGCCCTGTGTGAAAAAGTAATTGCCCCAGCACCTAATAACTGGTTGGGCCACCCTTAGCAGCAATAACTGCAATCAAACGTTTGCGATAACTTGCAACAAGTCTTTTACAGCGCTCTGGAGGAATCTTGGCCCACTCATCTTTGCAGAATTGTTGTAATTCAGCTTTATTTGAGGGTTTTCTAGCATGAACCGCCTTCTTAAGGTCATGCCACAGCATCTCAATGGGATTCAGGTCAGGACTTTGACTAGGCCACTCCAAAGTCTTCATTTTGCTTTTTTTCAGCCATTCAGAGGTGGATTTGCTGGTGTGTTTTGGGTCATTGTCCTGCTGCAGCACCCAAGATGGCTTTAGCTTGAGTTGATGAACAGATGGCCGGACATTCTCCTTCAGGACTTTTTGGTAGACAGTAGAATTCATGCTTCCATCTATCACAGCAAGCCTTCCAGGTCCTGAAGCAGCAAAACAACCCCAGACCATCACACTACCACCACCATATTTTACTGTTGGTATGATGTTCTTTTTATGAAATGCTGTGTTACTTTTACGCCAGATGTAACGGGACACGCACCTTCCAAAAAGTTCAACTTTTGTCTCGTCAGTCCACAAGATATTTTCCCAAAAGTCTTGGCAGTCATCGAGATGCTTTTTAGCAAAATTAAGACGAGCCTTAATGTTCTTTTTGCTTAATAGTGGTTTGCGTCTTGGAACTCTGCCATGCAGGCCGTTTTTGCCCAGTCTCTTTCTTATGGTGGAGTCGTGGACACTGACCTTAATTGAGGTAAGTGAGGCCTGCAGTTCTTTGGATGTTGCCCTGGGATCTTTTGTGACCTCTCGGATGAGTTGTCTCTGCGCTCTTGGGGTAATTTTGGGCGGCCGGCCACTCCTGGGAAGGTTCACCACTGTTCCATGTTTTCGCCATTTGTGGATAATGGCTCTCACTGTGGTTCGCTGGAGTCCCAAAGCTTTAGAAATGGCTTTATAACCTTTACCAGTTTGATAGATCTCAGTTACTTTTGTTCTCAATTCTTCCTGAATTTCTTTGTATCTTGGCATGATGTCTAGCTTTTGGTCAACTCCTCGGTGTCAGGTAGCTTCTGTTTAAATGATTTCTTGATTGAAACAGGTGTGGCAGTAATCAGGCCAGGGGGTGGCGACAGAAATTGAACTCAGGTGTGATAAACCACAGTTAAGTTATTTTTTAACAAGGGGGGTAATCACTTTTTCACACGGGGCTATGTGGGTTTAGATTTTTTTCTCCCTAAATAATGCAAACATTCATTTTAAAACTGCATTTTGTGTTTACTTGTTTTATCTTCGACTAATATTAAAATGTGTTTGATGATCAGAAACATTTTGTGTGACAAATATGCAAAAGAATAAAAAGTCAGGAAGGGGGCAAATAGTTTTTCACACCACTGTATATTCTAAAATAAATAAAATAAGACACGTTTCTTGATTTTGGCACAAAAACTGGTTTTGTATTTTTCGGAGTACAAGTCGTGTTTTTTTGCATAGTTTAACAGGGATATGTATTATACTCCGAAGCAACTTCTTTGTGATTTTATTGACCTAAATAGGCTTATATTTTCGTTATTCTCCAACTAACAACCAGTTGCCGTCTAGCGGTTATTAGTGGGGAAACAACCACTAGAGGGTGCTGTAGGTGTGTATTTCAATATTTGCTAGGGCTGGGTTAAAAAAATTAAAAAATTAAAAAATAAATAAAAAAATAGATTAACCGATTTGATATGATACATTTCTTATTTACATTTTTATTGCTGATTTTAATTTTTTCCTCCATTGGGTTAATGCGAGTCAGCAAGTCTTCAGACTAGGTCACAGAAAGATGGAAGTACCGCTGAAAGCACCACTATTTAGACAGCTTCTACAGCAAAAAGTGAAAGACTCCCTTAAAAGAATAAAAGACTATAGAACCCAGACGTGAACTATAGATGCTTCAGTAGAGATCTTCAAAATAAATAAACCTGATCTCTCAACATCATCCGTTTCCTCCATACGTTGTAAATACAGTTGATGCTTCCATGTGGCGATAAGGCTGAAAACTTGATGGTCGCTTCTTTCAAACATGACAGGAGCATCTAGTTTAAGAACACATTTGTGGACAAACACTGAATTTGACAACCCTCCAAAAATAAGAAGCGGACACAAATTTAACGTGTGACTAGCGTTCAGCGTAAACGCAGCACTATGCAGGGGTTAGCGGATTTGTTCACAAGTGTTGCACCTTTCCAGTAATACTCCAGATACACTTATACTTTTATTTTTTTTCTCTTGTGACTTATACTCGAGTGTGACTTATACTCACTCCAGTACGACTTGTAGTCCAGTGCGACTTATACTCCGGATACACTTATACTTTTTCCTCTTGCGACTTATACTCCAAATATACTTATACTTCTATTTTTTTGCTCTTGCGACTTATTCTCAACCGCGACTTATACTCCGGATATACTTATACTTTTATTTTTTGCTCTTGCGACTTATACTTGAGCGCGACTTATTCTAAATCCAAGGTGACTTATACACCGGATATACTTTTATTTTTTGTTCTTGCGACTTATTCTCGAGTGTCACTTATACTCACTTCAGTACGACTCATACTCCGGATATACTTTTTTTTTTTTTTTTTTTGCTTTCGCGAATTATACTCTAGTGGGACTTGTACACCAGTGCAACTTATACTCCAGTGCGACTTATACTCCAGATATACTTTTATTTTTTGCTCTTGTGACTTATACTCGAGTGTCACTTATACTCACTCCAGTGCGACTTATAATCAAGTGCGACTTATACTCCGGTGTGACTAATATTCCAGATATACTCATAACTTTATTTTTTTCTCTTGGAACTTAGAGCTCTAGTGCAAATATACTCCACTGCATCTTGTACTCCGGATATACTTTTTTTATTTTCTCTTGCGACCTATACTCCAGTTTGACTTATACTCCGGATATACTCATACTTTTTTTTTTTTTTTTTACTCGTGACTTATACCCCGGGGCGACTTATACTCCGAAAAATATGGTAATCAAAATCAAAAGATCCATGGTTGAAAATTGACCAAAAGATTACCAAATGGCTTTTAGATTACTGACTGTGAGATGATTGTTTAAAAATAGAGAACAGAAAACCAAGCACTCCCTAAAAGCTGAGCCGAACTGGTCATGAAAGTAAAAAGAACCTCCATTTAAATTTCTGCGCCAATCCATTAAAAAAACTCAAGCTAATTTTCTCACATGATGATGAGTGTTCAACCGTGAGATTGGTTGATGATAATGAAAACAGAACAAGCAACAGAGAGCTGATTACACGCGTTGCTTCCAGTCTGCCAGGAGAGCTGACTGGAGGAATTCATCTTTTAAACGTTGCTCATGTTTGATCTCTTGGCACACGGCAGAGGAGCTAGAGACTGTACTGGTGAGCTCAGAGGGTAAAAGGGAAACTTGCTGCATGCTGTTCTTTTCTGGTTTTTGGCATCCGCATCAGGACAACAGGTGGGGGGAGAGTGATGCAGCGTTTTTTTTTGTTTTTGTGAATGGGACTGGGCAGATTGGACAGGCACACACATAGTGCTGCGAAATCTCATTCATATGGCGCCCTACTCCACAGACTCTGACGAGGAGAAAGCCTGCCAAGAAACCAGCAAATCTTTGTAATAGATGCCATTGGAACATAGATTTAAGCAGCTCCCTGCTTCTGTTAATGGAATACATCAAATCAAATCATCACCTGAAGGGTGGTGGAGGGATTAGAGGTTAATACAACAACACATTTTCAGTTGACAACCAATATCAAGATTTTAAACACTAAACTAAGCAGTTTTCAGCTAGTTTCCCGCTCACCATAGCCAGCCTGTGGCCGCTTGGTTGTGCTAAACACACAAACAAAACAACTATTGTAAAATTGCCGTAATAATATTTGCATTATTGTCAATGTTACTACATAAAATGCAGACATGAGAATGATATCAAGAACCGATAAAAAAAAAGAAAACAGATGATGGTAAGGAGTTTCGACCCAGTTTTTTACTGTATTAGCAACACAGTCTTAGGTCCCACCAGAGATGGTTCAATATTTTTTGATTTGTATGCAACCGGCAGCAGTTGCAAATTTACTCAAAGGTTATGTTCAGAGGTGGAGACTTGGACTTGAGACTTAAACATGAGTTGCTCATAAGTCTCACATAAGGACATGTGAAAGTCATCATCAAGGACTTGAGATTTAATTTAAAAAGGACCCACTTGGACCCAAAAGGACCTACCCAACTTGAGAATCCACGTCAACGACCTGAGACTGGAATTGAAAATCCACGTCATTAACCTGAGACTTGACTTGAGAATCAACGTGAACTACCCGAGACTCGACTTGAGAATCAACGACCTGAGACTTGACTTGAGAATCAACGTCAACAACCCGAGACTCAACTTGAGAATACACGTCAGCAACCTGACCCTTGACTTGAGAATCAACGTCAACGACCTGAGACTTGACTTGAGAATCAACGTCAACGACCTGACCCTTGAATTGAGAATCAATGTCAACTACCTGAGACTCGACTTGAGAATACACGTCAGCAACCTGACCCTAGACTTGAGAATCAACGTCAACGACCTGAGACTTGACTTGAGAATCAATGTCAACTACCTGACAAACTGACTTGAGAATCAACGTCAACTACCTGAGACTCGACTTGAGAATCAACGTCAACTACCCAAGACTTGACTTGAGAATCAACGTCAACTACCCAAGACTTGACTTGAGAATCAACGTCAACTACCTGAGACTCGACTTGAGAATCAACATTAACTACCCGAGACATGACTTGAGAATCAACATCAACTACCCAAGACTTGACTTGAGAATCAACGTCAACGACCCGAGACTTGACTTGAGAATCAACGTCAGGGACTCGAGACTCAACTTGAGAATGTCAACGGCCTGAGACTTGACTTGAGTCAAAGACTAAAGACTGGACTTGAATCAACATCAACGACTTTAGACTGGACTCAAGTCAAAGTCAAAGATTGAGTTGAGGTCAAGCGGCAGTATTTCATCAGAAATTCGACTCTGATTTGGGGAGTAAGCCTGATCTCATTTCCCATTATCCCTTTGTTTACGCTCTCTCCCGCTAGCTTATAGCCCTTCACAACACCAAGCTAACCAAAATTGGCGACCAACATCAGAGCTATCCAGCTGAACAGTTTTCATCCAGATATCAGTTTGGACAAAGAGAACAAAAACGTAGATGGATCGGAATGGAGTGGAGGACGGAGTTTGTGGTTTAACTAAAAAAAAAAAAAAAAAAAAGAATCTTAATTTTCTTTATACACGTCCTTCATCATGAGAAAAATGCTACAAGAACATGGTAAAAACATCAGTATCATGGAGTGGGCCTTTCAGATTCACTTTATTCTGAAAAACATACTGGACCCAATCCCCTTTAACTTTGACTAAAAGTCATTCTGGAGAAACATCCAATAAACAAAGAACGAGTTATTATGACCAGTCACAAAGCCGAGGATACAATGAAGCATGAAAGTGACCCAGATTGATTTTTCCTGCCGTCTGTTCCTCCAGGAAGTAATCATTTTCACCTCCACACTTCCTACCCTTAAAATAATTGAAAAAATACAAATAAAAATGAAACTTCTCCATCTATCACTGATTATATGCTGACCACCTCATTGAATGATGTGACAGGTGTGAAGCTACACTTTTTAATTGTTAACACAATCAACATAATTCCAGTAGATTTTGAAGGAGAAAAGCGGTGCGAATGTGTTGTCACAGCGTGGCCGACGACTACTAAAAGAAACATCAAATGGACGTAAAAATCACTCCAACAGGTCGTTACTTCCACATATTAAGGGTATTCAAGCAGCATTGAAAAGTATCACTCCTGGACGGATCTTGGAGGTGTAAAAAAAAGTCTCGCATCAGATTTGTGTGTAAATTAGGTTTTGTGTGTGTGTTTTACAAGCAATTTGTGCGAGTAGTAAGTTTCAAAATGTTGTCATTTTAATTTGTGCATGTGTAAATTGTATTTTTTGAATTTCAATATTTTTGTACTAACGCACAAAAAAATTTGTGGAAGTTAACAATCAAAAGCTACGCACAAATCCAAAGTTACACACAAAACCAAAGCTACGCACAAAAGCAAAGTTACACACAAATCCAAAGCTACGCACAAAAGCAAAGTTACACACAAATCCAAAGCTACGCACAAAAGCAAAGTTACGCAAAAATTCAAAGTTACGCACTAATTCAAATTTACGCACAAATTCAAAGTTGCGCACAAAGCCAGTGTTGCCCACCCACAAATCCAAAGATACACACAAAACCAAAGCTACGCACAAATCCAAAGCTACGCACAAAACCAAAGCTACGCACAACTCCAAAGCTACGCACAACTCCAAAGCTACGCACAAAACCAAAGCTACGCACAAAACCAAAGCTACGCACAAAACCAAAGCTACACACAAATTCAAAGTTACGCACAAAGCCAGTGTTACGCACCCACAAATCCAAAGTTACCTACAAAACCAAAGCAACGCACAAATCCAAAGCTACGCACAAATCCAAAGTTACACACAAAACCAAAGTTACACACAAATCCAAAGTTACGCACAAATCCAAAGCTACGCACAAATCCAAAGCTACGCACAAATCCAAAGCTACGCACAAATCCAAAGTTACAAACAAATCCAAAGCTACGCACAAATCCAAAGCTACGCACATATCCAAAGCTACGCACAAATCCAAAGTTACAAACAAATTCAAAGCTACGCACAAAACCAATGTTACACACAAATCCAGTGTTACGCATCCACAAATCCAAAGGTGCACACAAAAGCAACGTTACACACAAATCTAGTGTAACGCACCCACAAATCCAGTGTTACCCACAAAAGCAAAGCTACACTCAAATCCAAGTTGCGCACAAATCTAAAGTTGGGTACACACAAATCCAAAATAAAGCTCAAATCCAGAATAACGATGTAATTCTTCATAAATTCTCATGTGTGTTATTCTATGGACTATGTTGTTCCTCCAGAGTCTTTTGTCCTCCTGCATCATTGATAAAGAAGCGCCTGCATGTAGACTTTAACACCAACAACACCCTGCAGCCGAGTCAGGCCGACCCATCAGTCGATGCAGACGGAATAAGAGCGCCGTGGTTTCGCCCGGCCTGACCGTCGGTCAGCGTGGCCTGCGACTGCTAAAAGAAACATCAAATGGACGTAAAAGCCGGCGCCACAGGTAGTCGGTAAAACCCTCCTCTGTTTTTGCTTCCTGCAGCAATAGGAGGCGGGTTCTAGTTGTGTCTGCCAAGCATGAATCAGGCAGACGAAGAGCCGTTTGGGAGGATGGACGGACGGATGGATGCGGCCTCCACGCGTGCACCTCTGGAACGGGGGTGATAATGATGTTTATAGGAGGGGCAGCTGTTAGAAGTCATGTGACTGCTCCTCTTTATGGCGTTATTAGCTGCAGCATGACAGCCCCGCCTGCACACAACCCCCCCTCTGTTGCTCTGAAATGATAATTGGGGAGAATCCTTGGCTTTTGTCTCATTATCTCAAGTGCATTACATCATGCC
>NC_050534.1:17422298-17432484 GCF_002922805.2 Oryzias melastigma | reverse complement strand
AGGAGAAGGGGGCAATGTAGGTCACACCCCCCCAGTACAAACAGCGTGCATACTCACGGTTTCCGCCGCTACTACCTCCTCCTCCTCAATGACAGCTCCGACGGCTGAAGCGTCGCGCGCGCACTACCTTCCCGCCGCCGCCGCCGCCGCCGCTCATGCGCTCGCGGAGGCGCGGCAGACCCGCGCCGCCGCCGCCGCTGGAGAACAGGATGGTGATGATGGCATCGTCCGGGAACACGCGAGCGCAACCAACCGCCGGTACCGCCGCGGCCGGCAATGACATTTGATCTCCGGGGGTGGGAGACGCGCGCGCGCACGCCGGTGAGGAAATTATGGCATGTTACAAATTGTGCTGTGATAAGCGGGCGCTGGGAAAGACCATTCGTGGGAGCTGGAGGAGGAGGGGGGTGTCTTAAAGTTGCAGCTTTTCTATTCTTAACATCAGCATAAATGATAATAACAGCAGCAAACATTACCCTTATTGCTGTTTCTTATGTTTATTTTATTAAATATGTCAACAAAAACTTAATTTTAGACTCAATTTCCTTTTTTCTCTCCCTCAAGAATCACGTCTACACCTGAAGCTCCTCACCTTCTCCCCCCACACACATCCAAATGGTCTCTACCGAATGATCAATCAGACCCGCACAGGAACCAGCCGGTATTTTCAATCCTCAGGTGTCTGGAAAGGTTCGAGACTTTGTCAATTCCGATTTAAACACAAATTCCGATGGAAAAAATGTCTTATTTAACATGTTCTTCAGACATTTTTCCAAAATGGAAGGACAAATGTTATGAAAAAATGATTTAAAGTTGCATTTCTGAGTATTTATTTTTTTTAATCGTTATGATGTTGTAGGATTTGTAACGAAGAAATTACACTGGAGTTATGTCCAAATACCAACCCTAATTCTTAATTAACTCTATAATGTAGGACTATCTACTGCCCTGGATTTTAACTCCATTCTCACTACTTTTCTTTAGTTTTTCTAAATGCCAGATATGACGTCACCAATTTTACAAAGTGAAAATCGAATCACTACAAACCTTTTTAGAACATTTATTTATGAATCCACTGTGTTTCGATGATGAAAATGTGGATGGTTTATTAAAAAAAAATCATTAAAACCTGTTTTTTTCTGCAAAAAATGTTCAACTGCAATGCATTGTGGTCTATACAGACTTCTGGGAACTTTCTAGTGCTCTCGATTTTGGAATGGTAGATTGAAGCAGCCTGGGTCGACCACAACCTCCTTGCTCCGCCCCATTCTGATGGTGCGTTCACACCGGGCTCAGAAACGCGCGTTCGGTCGACTAGTGCTGCATTCACATCGTGTGGTGTTCAAGAATGCTGTTTCATGAACGTGCATCCAGCCAACGGTGTTCACACCAGACCAGTTCCAGACAAACAGGTAACAGCAGGGGGGTGGATTCTTCTACTTTTGTGTTTTTACTGTTTCTCACCGTTTGTCAGCCGCCAACAATTGGTACAGACTCGCTAAAAGTCAGCGGTGCTAATCTTGCGGCAGCCTTTTTTCTTTCACAGCCATCTTCTCATCCCCAAGTCGTCACATATTGACGTCTGGTTAACGTCACTGTTTGTGGGTCTCCAACTCGTCGTTTTTTGACGTGCTGGGTCCACAACCCTCGGGACCCTACCAGATGGATGCCCACTGGTCCCCGGGACGCGATACCCTAACCTTAACCTGGTACAAGTTCGCGTCCAGTTCATACCTAGTACTGCGTCTGGTACTGGTGCCACATTTGGTCTGGTGTCGGGTTAATGTACCGGTACCAGGTTTGGGTACAGGTGCACTACGCGTAGCTGTACTGGACCAGTTCTGGATTTTAGGGACCCGTGGTTTAATGGAAACAGCTACGAAAAACGATGACAAATGTTTGTTTCTACGCATAGAAAATAATTTTACTCTAAAAACATTTATGTCATATTTTTGCCCTGCTAAAAGGTCACTGTAATTCAGTATATTAGAAGGTTTTCAACAAATAAAACTGTTAGCTTAAGGTTGGACTCCCAAAGATCACATCTCTGTATGTCTGCTGTGTAAAAGCAAGACATTTTTCTTTGCATTCATGTTGAATGAATCTATACTGGCTCCATAGCTGCTTTTATTGTGTCACACACCACAGGGAACACATGTTCTGTCTGAGCATGCTCAGAGAGGAAGATTATAGAGAAACAGATGATTAGGCTAAAGATAATTGTACATAACAATAATGAAACACATTTACAGTTATGGTGCTGCATGTATCTGTCAGGCAGCTCTGTGGTTAAAACAGGTGATTGTTCCTGACTTACAGATTCACTGCGAAAGCTCAGACTGACTCACTCCATCAGTTCGGGCCTGCAGGCTACGAAATGCTGAAATGTCACCAACTGATGAGCCTTTACTCATCGTCTCCCATGAGATGTGTCGGTCTAAAAGTATTCAACCCACAAAGACGCTGTTGAAGGAGTCGGTTCATAGCAAATAAAAGAGCATATCTTCAGATTCACGGCTGGAACGTCTTTTATTTCACGCTAAAGTCTTTTGAGGCTGTGACTTTGGTTAACCAGTTCTACCGCTGACCCGGTGCTATAGTTCAGTCTGCGACCCTGTCAGAGTGCTACCACGGAGAGAGCAGCTCATCAAATATTGAAGAACCTCAAGTTGTGTCTGAATGTCACAGCGAAGATTTTTATTTTGATCCACAAAATGGATTTTCTTGAGAAGTAAATGTTACATTTACACATTCATTCACTGTGTGCTCAGTGAATGGATGACATATGAGAGGAAGAACCAAAAACAAGCATGCTTTGTCAACCCACTACATGTCTAAACTAATACCTGCTTCATTTTGCAATTCATTTTTTCTGTAGTTATAAACATAGACTAATTGGTAAATATTCAATTTTTATTGGTCACTTTGGTGCAAAGAAAGCAACAAAGATGGTAAATTAGAGTAACGATGCTCCTGTTGTCATGGTTACCGCATCCAAGATGGCATCCCAAAGCTTCTCTGAGAACCACAAGTATGATGCAGATGTAGTCTAAAAAATGTCATGTGACAAACAAGATTTATTATATTTTATGGCTGTTAAAAGACCAAGAGAGTCTGTACTCATTCATCTGAGGAGGATGTAAAACTGAAATGGTTTGACTCTACAAAACCACGCCAGACACGGACAAGACAGTATAGGCTGTGGTGTGAGTTCACAGTGCGCTCCCTAGTGGCTGAAGGCTTCAATAACCATTTCTATCTCTGAGACAGTGATTACAATCCATTTTTTTCTGAAAAAATTAAAAATGTCTTATTTTCCACAAACAGCTACCATAATTCTTATATAGTAGCTACTCCGAATTTACCTGAAGAATTCTGAAAAAGTCTAATTTTGACAAAACCTCCAGCATAAAGCTAAAATATTAGCTAAATTTCAAATTAAACTTAAAAAACTTTAAGAACTTAAAACGGGCTAATGTTGTTTTTAAAAAGCTAGCATAATGCTAAAATATTAGCTACACCAAATTTACCTCAAGAATTATCAAAAGTCTAATTTTGACAAAACAGCTAGCATAAAGCTAAAATCTTAGCCATTAGCTAAACTCAAATGTTGCCTCAAAAACTCACAAAAATACAAATTTTGCTAAAATATCTAGCATAAAAATAAAATCAAAGCTAAACTCAAAATTAGAACTTAAAAAACTTTGGAAAAATGGAGAATTTAAAAAGAACTTTAAAAAGTCGTATTTTGACAAAACAGCTAGCATTAAAGCTAAAATATTTGCCAAACTCCAATTTTGCCTAAAGAAATTAAAAAAAATCAAATTTTGACAAAACAGCTAGCATAAAGCTAAAATATTAGCTTAACTCCAATTTAGAGCCTAAGAAAAAAAAAGTCTAACGTTGACAAAACAGCTAGCATAATGCTAAAACAATAGCTACTCCAAATTTGCCTGAGGAATTTTTCAAAAGTCTGATTTTGAGAAAACAGCTAACATAGAACTAGAATATTAGCTAAACTCCAATTTAGAACCTTATTTTTTTTAAAGTCTAATGTTGACAAAACAGCTAGCATAATGCTAAAACAATAGCTACTCCAAATTTTCCTGAGGAATTTTTAAAAAGTCACATTTTGACAAAACAGTTAGCATAGAGCTAAAATATTAGCTTAAATCCAATCTAGAACCTAAAAAAAGTCTAACGTTGACAAAACTGCTAGCATAATGCTAAAACAATAGCAATTTGCCTGAGGAATTTTTAAAAAGTCAAATTTTGAGAAAACAGCTGGCATGCAGCTAAAACAATAGCTACTCCAATTTGGAACCTTAATTTTTTTTTTAAAAGTCTAATGTTGACAAAACAGCTAGCATAAAGCTAAAATATTAGCTTAACTCCAATTTAGAGCCTAAAAAAAAGTCTAACATTGACAAACCAGCTAGCATAATGCTAAAACAATAGCTACTCCAAATTTGCGTGAGGAATTTTTAAAAAGTCAAATTTTGACAAAATTGCTAGCATAGAACTAGAATATTAGCTAAACTCCAATTTAGAACCTTATTTTTTTTAAGTCTAATGTTGACAAAACAGCTAGCATAATGCTAAAACAATAGCTACTCCAAATTTGCCTGAGGAATTTTTAAAAAGTCAAATTTTGAGAAAACAGCTGGCATGCAGCTAAAACAATAGCTACTCCAATTTGGAACCTTATTTTGTTTTTTAAAAAGTCTAATGTTGACAAAACAGCTAGCATAAAGCTAAAATATTAGCTTAACTCCAATTTAGAGCCTAAAAAAAGTCTAACGTTGACAAAACAGCTAGCATAATGCTAAAACAATAGCTACTCCAAATTTGCCTGAGGAATTTTTAAAAAGTCACATTTTGACAAAACAGTTAGCATAGAGCTAAAATATTAGCTACTCCAATTTGGAACCTTAATTTTTTTTTTTAAAAATCTAATGTTGACAAAACAGCTAGCATAAAGCTAAAATATTAGCTTAACTCCAATTTAAAGCCTAAGAAAAAAAAAGTCTAACGTTGACAAACCAGCTAGCATAATGCTAAAACAATAGCTACTCCAAATTTGCCTGAGGAATTTTTAAAAAGTCAAATTTTGACAAAATTGCTAACATAGAACTAGAATATTAGCTAAACTCCAATTTAGAACCTTATTTTTTTTAAAGTCTAATGTTGACAAAACAGCTAGCATAATGCTAAAACAATAGCTACTCCAAATTTTCCTGAGGAATTTTTAAAAAGTCAAATTTTGAGAAAACAGCTGGCATGCAGCTAATAGCTACTCCAATTTGGAACCTTAATTTTTTTTTTTAAAAAGTCTAATGTTGACAAAACATCTAGCATAATGCTAAAACAATAGCTACTCCAAATTTGCCTGAAGAATTTTTCAAAAGTCTGATTTTGACAGCTAGCATAAAGCTATAATATTAGCTAAACTCCTAATTAGCCTTAAAAACTGGAAAAATGTTAAAATTATCAAAAAACATCTAGCATGTTATTTTTTTAAAAAGCAAATTTTCCAAAGTACCTTAAAAAACCTAGTAGTTGCTTAACATTTTAAAGTTTGAATGGTGTCTCCAGCTAAAAGTATATGTGCACTGATTTTTTCACAAGTACATATGTATATATTTACTACAATATAAATTTAGGTCCTCCATACCTTTTTATTTGTCACTAAAAATGGATCCACAGACATGCAATGGGGTTAAATCCTCTGTATTCTATGAGACAGATGCTCCAATCAACCAGAGGAATGCTAAGTTCAACGGAGAAGGTCATCATTCAGGAGTCGACACTGATCACTCCTCAGGGCCAATGAACTCATCACAATATGAAACAAGTGTCTATTTTTAATGCAGATGACTGCCTATATTGTATCCCACCCACTGTGTTGACCTGCCATGTGTCTGCGATGCTACTTCAGTCTCATATCGCTCAGTCCTTCCACATTAATTTCCCCTGAGGAGTCGGTGGAAGCTTCTGCATAAGAATGGGCGCACGCAGCCAGGTGATGAATATAAAAAACTCATATCTGGATGTCTTGGAGCAAAAAGGAGCTGCGTTTCGACTGTCTTTTGTCTGGTACAGGAGCCCAGGCTCTGAGCTTTCACTGGAGACAAAAGCTAAAAGCAAGTCTGATCAAAGTGATAAAAATAAAAAAATCAAGAGATCTATAAATAGACTTCCTCCCGTATTTGTCATGTTTCTTTAGCCTCTCGTCACCGTTTCTGGGATGTCAAAAGTCAAGCAGCTGAGCCACTTACGAAGCAGAAATGCAAATATTTAAAGAAAATATCAGAGAAATGTTGCACTTTGGTTCCCACGTTTGAGTAAATGCAACTTTAACAGGCACCTATGAAACATGGCAGCTGACAAAATGCTCTCATCGCCTTGAGGGAGACGTGTGATGCTCAGGTTCACAGTTTTCTCCGCTTCTTCCCAGCCGTTTGACATGACATCAAAGGATACTTCAAGCCTGACAGTTTTGCATCTGTTTGCAAGTTTTCTTTGTTTGTTTGTTTCTCCAGTCACAGTTTGACAGTCCATCACCTCTGCTTACATCCCACCTCCGTTACTCCTCCGGCAGACGCAAACATGTCCTCCGATTTGTCCCTCCCGCAAAAATAAAAGCACATATCCGCAGCACTCTTTGGAGAAAAGGAGCTGCCAGAAGCTTGCTATCTCTCTGACATTCTTGAACTGGTTTATCTGACGGTCTGGAAGCATAAATAGAGGCGGGAGAAAGCCTCCTGCTGCTTGATTTACTGATAGGAGCGATGAGTTTGGACCGCGCTGTGAGATGGGTTACAGAAATCGAACAGAGGATCTTCTGCGTCTTTATGTCCTCCAGCCCCCTGAAATAAAAGTGTCGTCATAGACATGAACCCCCGTCTGCCAGCATGAAAACAAAAGCTCTGTCCTCACAATCTACAATGTTAATTTCTTTCGCTTGTCTTGTAAATACTTCTGGCTGGCGGAAAGCTGTCTTTCAGGGGAAACAAAAAGCTTCTTTCTATCGCTTCCATACAAAACCATTTTTTTTTTACCAGAAGGTATTTCAAGGTGTTTCTTTTCCAATCTTGTAATAATCTTCCAATTTTTCTGCATTGAAGAGGATTATTCTAAACCACCAGACTGGATACTTCAAGTCTTAACCTGTTAAAGTTCATTACTACGAAGGGTGAAATCTTTCTCAGAGAGTTTTTAAGTTTTAAAAATTATATTTGAGCAAAGCAAAAAAAAAATTAAAAATACATCGAACCCAGTGTTAGGCACGTTGATGGAAGTATGATAGTTAGGGCTGGCTTTGCTACCCTTTTTTTTTGGTCACTATCCACAGTCATCCTGGTGGTTTTTCAATGCTTTTATTTTGACACATCATTTGATTGACATTAAATTAGTTCTGGTTATTACTGAGATTAGTATAAAAAGTGGAATTTAAAATTAAAAAAGCAAATAAACAGTTGTAGTTGTGGTGAAGTATCTCTTTGGGCTACAACATTTTTTTTGTAAAACTTAAAAGAAAATTTTATTCCAGGAACTTTGACTTTTAAACCTGTAGTTGACGGTTATTTTTCTTGCTTTCTTTAGAAGTGGAAGTCTGCAGGGTGTGAAGTAGGATCTGAATTGAGTCTCCAATCTGTCTCCTTCTGTACAATTATCAGCACGGATGACAATGAGCAAGAATTTTGTGATGTTGGGCTATTTAAATAAAACTAAACTGAATTGAATCTAATCAGCAGGTTGCAGGTTTGAGTCCAGAAAAGGCATCAGGAGCAAAAACGTTTCCCAAACGGCACTACAGAACATGGTAAAACAATTAGAAAATACAGTTTATACAATTTTTCATTCATTCTGTGAAGGGAAGACTTTAACACAGAAAACTAGACTCAAGTAGACAGAAAATTAATTTAACAATCTTAATTTTTTCAAAGCTTAAACCATCTTTTTATTTTCCAAAACAGCTTAATCCTTTTTGGGGTTTTGACGTTGCTGGAGCCTATCCCAACCACTGTTGGAAAAACAGGCGACAGGAGTTAAAACTCTGAGGAAAAAAAACAAAAACAAGAGCAGCCTAAACTACTAACCTTCATAGAAAGAGAAAGATGTAATTTACAAAAAAAAGAGCATAATTGTAAAACATAGAAATATAGAAAACATAGACATGTACATCAGATTATTGACATCTATCTAGAAAAGCAATAAACGCTTGAAAATGGAAAACCAACAAAAATAATTAAAAAAAATTCTCACTTAAACATAGATTAAATATTATAAGATGTGCATTTATTAGGGGAAAAAAAGCCAATTTAAGGTTAAAATCCACATCTAAACCAATGCCACAATGACAAATAAGTGAAAATGTTCCGGTAATCTAGTCAAAATCA
This sequence comes from Oryzias melastigma, assembly GCF_002922805.2. Taxonomy (NCBI): domain Eukaryota; kingdom Metazoa; phylum Chordata; class Actinopteri; order Beloniformes; family Adrianichthyidae; genus Oryzias; species Oryzias melastigma. The sequence continues at coordinate 17,424,082 of NC_050534.1, read as the reverse complement.
AATATTAGGGTCACTTTATAAAGAAAATGTTATTTTTAAATTTAGGTCTATAAATCTCATAAATTTACGAGAAAAAAGTTGTAACAGCAAATTTACGAAAATAAAGTAGTTAATTTATAACTTTAAAAGTCTAAATTTATGACTTTTAATGTCCTAAATTTACGAGATTTGAAGTTGTAATTTTACGAGAAAAAACTTGTAATATTCCTTTTTTTAATTTTTTTATTTTTGGTGATCTCAATACTCCGTCGTAAAAGTCCTACCAAATGAAGGACAAAAATCAAATTTGACTTAGATCTTGTTTGGTAAAAACAGCTCCTTTACATGTATAAATATGACATATTCACAGGTAAGTCTATGGCAGCTCTTTACCCATAAATATGTCACGTTCTTCCTCCCGTACACATGGGCTTTGAGCTGCCAATAAATCATGCATCAATATGTAATGACCTGTAAAAAATGCTTAACGATCATAACCTGGCCAGTTTATGCTGCCACTATGATTAAACCTTGTTAGCATTCATTGTTTTTTTTAAAAAGGAAGACAGCAAAGTTAAAGATTTGTTCAATTTTATAGGCCTTGTGAGTGGCCTGTTACTGTTTACGACAGCCATCTGTGGCGTGAACGCTATGGAAAATGTGCCTGACGAGAATGTTTAGCTGTTTCAATAAAAAGCGAAACAGCTGGGAACATTAAACCTATAGCTTAGTCCCAAATGAGACAAACGTTTGTGAATGAAAGGAACATTAATGCAGGAAAGAAATGGTTCTTTACAAATGGTATTCACCTTTAGTGTTTATTTCTCTCTTTTATTGTCACTAACTGTGACTTTAGTCTAGATATCCCATTGTTGACGTCTACAGCTTTGACGCCACGATTTTAACATTTAACACATTTAACACATGTTAACCACAGATCCCATAAAGCAGCACGTCAACTACCTTTCACCTTGCGCTCTAATTAGGAATTACTATGGGCGAGTTTGGGTTTGGTGATTCCTTATTGAAAAACTTCTCAGCTGGGATTAGCAGGAAGGGAGGCAGGTGAGCCTTCGCTACAAATAATAAAATAAAAATATGTCCACTAATTTGCTTTATAAATGGGATTTATATGAATGAATTAATTAATTTCTATGACCTTTAATCATTTTTATCCTCAAAATTGCTCTATTTTGCATGTTTCCTTTACAATTATGGCACAAGCTGTGAGGTGAAACAGTGTGTGGAGCGCAGCCTTGATTGCGCAATCCCTAAGAAACCCATATTGAAGGTTTACCATGATTTATTCTTGAATAATATTCCTGTCTATTTTTATTCATATGTTTGAAAAAGTTATTTTTTATTAAGCTTTTAAAGTTTAGTTTTAAGGTTTTTAATAAATGTTTATCCTGTTCGGCCCACGACCTTTTGGATTTTGCCCCCCTAGAGTTAAGCTTGACACCCTTGTGTTAAAACAGTCATAGAGCACTTTGAAATATAAAATAGGAAAAAGAAAAATGAAGTTATGAAAATATATAAAATATTTTTATTAATGCAATAACATGTATGTTATTGCATTAATCTGTATGTTAAATAATACAAATAAATATCAACATACTGTAAGTTTTTATTCAGGAAATGTAGAAACATAATATGATAAAAATGTTAATAATTCAACTTATATACATGCAATATATATATATATACAAATATATTTCATATTATACATACTGTACAAACACAGACACACACACATATATATATATATATATATATATACACACACACACATATGTTTACACACA
>NC_050534.1:17402443-17422099 GCF_002922805.2 Oryzias melastigma | reverse complement strand
GGTTGAAAAAAACGATATTACATCATCCTGGAAGGTAAGTTATAACATTCATAAGTGAATAGAAAACAGGCTGAATATGTGTCAACAGATATTCACATATTAGCATCATGAAGAAACGAAAAGGTGTAGCATTTATATAACATAACAGTTTTATTTAACTATAGCCTCAAGAACTCATCAACTTTGTATCTTTACTGTAATTAATTGCACGCAATCTCACTCCATATCACTAAATCCCTTAAATTCTTCGTCCTCTGTGTCACGTCTGAATAACTAAAGTAAATAAAGTAATTGCTTAGATCACCATAAAAGGGCACTCTAGACTTACGGTCCATATCTCATCATTAAAAATTCGTATATAAGTCGCACTGGAGTATAAGTCGCAGGGACATTCAATCTATGAAAAAAAAACGCGACTTATAGTCCGGAAAATACGGTATATACATATAGATACTACATATACATATATGTATACAGCATATGCGTATGCAAATATTGAGTATGTATAAACATATATGTATATATTATATTCATATATATTTATATATTCAGTATGTACACATACATACCGCATGTACACCGTATACACATACCGCATTTATGTATGCTTATACGCAGTATGTACATATACATACATATACATACCGCACATACATACTGCATACGCACCGTATATACATATACCTACAACTCATATATATATATATATAGTTTATACTTTTAGAGACATTTACGCTATATGTCCATTATAGCCCTTCCGCTCTCCTTGGCTTGTTTACATTAAAAGCGCGGTCATCTGGACCCCACAAGACAGTGCACTGAACTTTTTTTTTTCATCATTGATTTTTGAGTTTCAATAATGTCCAGTTTCACATAAAATCCTGTCTACCTTTGTCCACGTTTGTCATGGAAGGAATCACACTTCAATATGTGGTTGGAGTCATCTGGACCCCAAAGAGAGCGGAAAGACAGAGTATACAGTTATTATTCCGATTAGATATAATTTCCTTCTGTCTGTTTTCTTTAATTAAAAAAAAAAAAAAAAAAAAAAAAAAAACAATTTCAATGTAGTTCAATTTAAAAATAATACACAACCAAATGGGGCCAAACTGAAAATTATAAACTTTATTCTACTATTGAAAATAACATTTTTTCGTTCAGTTCAGTTCAAAATCTTTTTCCTTGTTTTTAGAGAAAAACATGAGCTGCTGCTGAAACAGTTTAGACTCTAAAAGACGAGAATGACAAAAAAAGGAAAGCTGTGACTCCGTGTGTCTTATTCTCTACCCTAAATTTATCTGATCCTAGTTGGCCGTGAGAGCCGGGAAAACTCCACAGAGCTGACCCCAAGAGAACAAAAGGATCCAAAAATCCATCTCAGGATCCGCCTGAAGCCTGTCTGTTCATACGCAGACAAAAAAGAGGTGATCAAATGATACAACCTCACAAAAATCCAGTTCACTTTCAGGTTAGGAGGTGATCAAAGAGAAATGAGACTAAAGAAAGAGGAACACGAGTCTGTGTGGATAAAGGAGGATGTGCAAAGACAGAGAGAAAGTTTCAGTGGTTGAAAATGTGAAAAAACAAGGCTCCATCAGCTCTGTTCACATCTTCATTTTAGTAAAAAAGTTATATTTATTCTGAAAATGACAGATAAATTATGTTTTTGGTGTTTTTAACATGGTATTTCCTCATGAGGACATTTTAAGATGATAATTGCGTTTTTTAAGTTAGTCTTTTTTTAATTATGCAGTTTGAAAAATCTTGTATAGATTTTTTTATGTTTTATAATTTTTTTAATTACGATTTTGTCAATTTTAGCCAAAATAAACAACAGTTTCTGCAGCAGTAGTTCATGGAGTAACCCCGACCCTCTTCTTTTACTGTTACTGAGAACACTGTAATTGGAAGAAAAGGCTGATAGGAATAAAAGCTTCAAGTAAACACGCCGTTCAAAATACTCTGACCTAATGAAAATTTCCTTCCAATTGAGAAGGGTGGGTTATGCTGATAGTTGATAGCTGATAGTGTGTGCTCCAGAGGAGGCTTCGGAGCGCGAACAGGATTCATGGCTATTCACTAGTGAACTATATAGTGTGTTCACCATTTTCAACCCGGTCGCAGTAAAATGCGTACATATTCCACGACTTTGCACTCTGAAATACCGTGTATAATATACGCCAAACACGGTTTTTGCGTGCATATGATACGCAATGGTAGAGAATAGGTTGCGCCGGCGTACAATATACACGAGTTTTTAGGTTTCGTTTTGGTCACGTGGTCAGAAATCCTCCGGCTCTTTTCTAAATGACGTTGTTCCTGGTTAAGGTTAGGATTAAGGTTATGGTTAGGGTTAGAAAAGCAAATTGTTCGTTTGTGGGGCTGTCTGTGATGCTCATGCCTCCACCAGGGGGCGTGTCAAACCTGGAAAACAGACTTTGACACGTTTAGGACCGCGCGTATTATATGCACGCAAAAACCGGTTTTGGCGTATATTATACACGGTATTTCCCAAATCGTGGCATATGTACGCATTTTACTGAGACTGGGCTGCCATTTTCTACTGCTGTCCGAATCTACTAAATCCAAAATCAAGTGTACCCCAAATTTCCCAGAAGTCTTTGTGAAAAACTAGCGTACATCGATGCTCACTAGATTAGCGAATATAGACCACAATGCATTGCGGTCGAACAATTTCAAACAAAAAACGTGTTTAAATGTAATATTTGAATAAACCATCCACATTTTCACCATCAGAACACAGTAGAGTCATAAATAAACATCGTGAAATGTTCGTATTTATTTGATTTCCACTTCGTAAAAGCACTGATGTCATGTTCGGTGTTTAGAAAAACGAAAGAAAAGTAGTGAGTATCATGTCCTAATCACCTTTAAAATCCAGGGTACTATATAGTCCCGCACTATATAGTTTTTTAGTAGTTAAGGGTTAGGGGGGAATTCGGACACAACCAGTGTCTTCATGTTAGCAACCAGACTATAGCCACATAGCTATACATAGACATACATAACTAGCAGAGAGTTTCCTATCTGGAGGAGACTTTGGAGCCCAAACAGAACTGGCCGGTCGCTCAGCACAAGTGAACCCTGACACTGTTCGAGCTTCCGGAGTTGGCCATATTTGTTTACAATACAACTCAGTTACTTCTGCGTCTATGGTCATTTTCAGTATTTTAGTCAAAATTATTTATTCCGATCAAACGTGTGACAGCTTGTTATAGTCCAATGAAGTTTTTCAGAGCCTTGTAAAGAGTAAAATTCTAATCTGATCTTTGATTGTCAGGGTTTCCCCCTCTGGTCACCAGCAGGAGCCATAGAGTACTGTAGACACTACATCTCCCAGCAACCCCACCCCACACTGCCCAGATCCCACTCAGCTGACTCTCGTTGCCAGTCACCCACAGAACACTTAAGCACTGCACCTCACTCAGTGCGAAGTATTGTTTTGTGCCACCCTGGCTGCATTACTGAGTGGTTTTTGTTTCTGACCCTGCTTATTTTCTGATTGCTTGCCGCCTGCCCTGACCCTCGCCTGGACCCTGACATCTCTACTCTCTTCTTGGATGATCCCATACACATAATTGACCTCTGCCTGTTTGACCTTGATTTAGCTTTGTGGACTTTTAGCTGCGCTTAGTTCCTGTCTGAACTAATAAACCTGCAGCAAGCGGAACCAGCCGTCAGCCCGTTTGTGACATTGATCACTTTGCACATGTATGCACAGCTACTTTCTCCTGCTCGCTTACAGCCCTAAGCTAGAATGTTCATGATTCACAATGATTTGAATAAATAAATACTCATAAATGCAGATTTGAGTTAAATTTTCTTCATGTAGACAAAAAAACATCATTTTTTTTTATCAGACTGGGTCTCAAAAGTTAAGGTTTGTGAAAAATGAACCAAATGTACCAAAGAAACCTTCATCCTGAACCTGCAGAGCAGCTGCACCTCCTCCTCAAGTCACAGTGGTGGAGCGTCTGCCCGAGACATGATGAACCACAAGACAAAACTCTAATTCACTCAAGAAATTGAGTAAATGCTCAATGTTTCATTGTACGAGGAAAGCCTAAAAATTAGGAAACCATGTGGGAAAACACAGGAAAATAGATTAATAGAATTAATAGCGTCTTTAGACTTATACGTTTAAACATGTCCCTAGATGAAGATAGACTATAGGTAAAAAAAAAACCCACATAACTCACAGTAAGATGCATAAATGACTATTTTTTTTTTTTTTAAGGAACATGTATTTGCTTCCAGACAGAGTGGGCGGGATGCCCAGTGTGGATCTATGTGTGTGACCTTAGCAGAATTTTATCCGCCGTGCTCCTCTTCTCTGTTATGTGCTGGTCATGTTTGCATATGTCTGTATCTTCACGCTTCAGTTTCCAGGCCAGGCTTGTTTTCTCTCAGACCTTCAGCGGGTTTCCTGCGTAAACATGAGTCAGCGGGCGTGCGTACGCTGAGGAGGACGATGTTGGAGGCATGACTGTGTTCACGCCGGCCCTGTGGGATCAGGTCTTCACGGTGAAGGAATGGGCATTTTGATGATGAATTCTGAGTGTGGAGGGGTTGAAGATGAACACATACATGATGAGTCCTTGTGAAGAGATGAGAGGGTGCGCCCCTATTTTCTGCAGCGTGCATCCACCTACTGCCCTGGCTTCATTAGCAGCTGTCTGTCAGCAAGACCCTATACAATGGCGGACGGTTGCCTGGCAACTGGGACCCTGCTTTGGCTAAAATGAAGACCAGATGCAACAGGAGGAGTAGTGGTCGTCCGGTTCAACTGATTTTGATTTAGTTTCATTCCGCTTGAGGCTAGAAGACACTTCCCAGCAATGCTGACCATTTTATAGCTTTGTGAAATTGGAAGAATTTCCAAATTTGGTTGACCAATTCTGTGTTCTGTGTAGCATTTTTAAGATGATGGAAGAAATCATCATCTGACGTATAAAGAAAATTAAGATTAAATTACATTTCTAAAGAACTGCTGCTGCTCTGCAGAAATTATGTCCTGAAAAACGACACAATTTTGAAAAAAATGCAACAAACGACATAACCAAAACCTCTGTGGACAGTTTAAAAATAGCTAAAAAGTGATCAGAGTGGGACTTCAAATTGATCTAAAAATGTGATGGTAATAAGAAAACGTTTTTTTTATGCTTGATAATTAGATACTGAAAAGAATTTGAAGAATCATATTAAAAATTGAATTCACAAAGCCTAGGACACCGTGCTTTATGCTCAACCGACAAGATAAATGTTTTTATGGAAAAAGTTTTTTTTTAATTGCTCAAAATTAAATATTTCTGGGACTTAATAAATGTGGAAGTTTTCCATTATGATCCTATTTCCGTTTTTTCCTTTAATTAATGAAGTTTTAGTAAATATATATATAAATATATATATATATATACTGTATGTGCCAGGCCTCTGGTAGAGAACCCAAGATTGGAGGTGAAACCATCCGCGGAGGGTGAGAGGAGCGGTTTTTTATATACTATATATATATATGTGTATATATATATATATATATATATATATATATATATATATATATACCATATTTAAATGTTTTCCTTACTGTTCCTTCTAACTGAAATCAATTCAACTGCAATGGATTAATCCTGAAGTGGACGTGAGAAAACGCTGCGCGGTTTGAGTTGACCTTCAGATTTGGGAGTGTGCTCTGCAGGCAGAGTGTGACATCCTTTGTTTGCTCTGAATCCTGCGTTAAAGAAGATCCTCCGGCCGTTTGGTAGATGAACGGCTGCAGACCAGGTTTTTCAGTTGGTTCTTTTGTCAAAACATAAAAGGATGGATCTTTATGATGGCCTTTCCTTTCTGCAAGTAGGATTCAACAGAAGTCTGAGCTGTCGCTTGTTTGCTCCGTTGTGGTAAAATGCAGTGAGGGGTCATTCTGGCCCGCAGCACTGAAAGAACCAGATTGTTTTTATAAATCATTTTTCTTACTGCACCTAGAGCAAAAAAACTTCCACTGCCAAACACTTAAAACTCAGAATTTATCCCTCCCATCTCAAAGAATAAATAAATAAAATGATGACATCACAAGACGCAAGAAGAAATTAAATTAATTTAAGAAATGAATGGGGCTAAAATCTTTCATGAGGCTCGAAAAAATAAAAAATAAAATCACTAATTAAAACAAAACACGTCTGGTGGATATATACAGGAAGTTTCGAAGTTATTATGGGATGGCTCTATAGGAGCAACAGCTTGGCGGCCATTTTTGGACAAAGTGTAAAATGTGGCGATTTTCACATTTTCGCAAAATATAGAAAAAAAGGGTAAAACTTCTCTCACATGAGACCAGGCTGAGTCTATAACCACAACTGAAATTTTGTTGATTTAACCTCCGGAAGAGGCTGCCATCTTGATTTAAAAACATAAAAAATAAAAAAAAATAATCACCTCAAGCAGCCTCTATAAATTTAAGCTCCTTATTGGGACTTTGACCTATTGTCTCCTCACTCCTTGAGCATCCTTTGGAAGCTACATGGTAAAAAAATCTGGATTTAGAAATTTTAAATTTGGTGGTATATAAGTTCACTAAAGTGTAATTTTGCTGTTGCTTGTATATTTTCTTACCAAAATATTATGAACATTTAGAACATGAATCAGTAGTTCAAGCTGAATGAAACATATATTACCTACAATATGAACATATTAGGAATGTGGGGATGGTTAACAAAAAGCTCTGTTGCCATGGAAATACAAAAATTTACTTACGTGGATTTCTCTAAAAATGACATAAAACTGTTCGTCACTCTAAGGCGACCAAAAAATAATATGGTTGCTATGGAGCTATAACCAACAGAAAAGCCGCGAGCCGCTGAGAGGAAAGACAAAAACAAAAACACAGAAACGAACAACTTTTAGCACAAAATGCCAACATGTTTTTTTGTTTTCCTGAAGGTCGTGTGCTCTCCATTTCAAGGAGAAAGTGCTTAAACCCTGCTGAGGAGCCAAACAGGCAGCAGACATTAATAATTCAGTAGTTGGCTGCCAGGGAAGGAAACATAGAAGGTCCTACGAGACTGGAAACCAGCAAAGGATCACCAGAGCCAGAGTGGAGACTTCAATGAAGCTTCAGAGCTTCCTTTAAAGGAGGAGGAGGATCTTGAGAAGTTTCGATCCCTGCTTCTAAAATTAGAAGGAAAAGCAGAGCAAGTGACAGTGAAAATAAATGATGCCCTTCCCGACACCATTATTTTATCCGGGCTGGGGACTGGCATAGGGAAGACCCAGACCTGGGACCCATTGTGGCAGCTCATCCCGCCCCCTGGGAATCAAACCCTGATTTCCCATGAGCCACTCCTGCAACTGAGCTATTAAAATATCCTGGAAAAGTGCATCCATTTCCATTATTTCATTCTAAAAGTATTAAACTTTCATGGAATATAGATTCAGGCTCCACTGTTTAATTGATTTCATGTATTGTTTATTTTTACATAAATTGGGGTTCCAGCTCATAAAAATCAGGGGTGTAAGAAAATATTGATTCAGTAAAATATTGCGATACTTCACTTGTATTGATATAAAATGCTGCCAAGATGATATTTAATTAATTATGTGTGAGTAAACATGTAGTTTAGCGTCTTACTTTTGTTTTCCACTTAAACCCCCGACCACTAGTTGGCAGCACAACACACTGCGCCTCAAAACAAAACAAGATCTCGCAAGAACCATCTGGTGACAGATGCGAACCCGATGTGAACTCTGAGTTGTTATTTCATAGCGAAATTAGACACGTCCAACTCATTTTAACTCAGGATGAGTACTGGAATCAAAAATATGAAATAATGTCTTGTGATGTATCGTGATGCGTATCGTTACACGTGTATCACAATACGGATCGTATCGCCATACTGTTGCCAAAATACACCCCTAACAAAAAAATAAAAATAAAAAAAAATCACACAACAAAAATTAACAAAACAGATATTTATAAACTGAAACCGAGTCCAGAAAGTTTTGCTAAATATACTTAAATACGGATACAGTCACTTTGATCAAAATAATCCAGTTTTTAAACACCATCAGGTCATTGTTTAGCAGCAAATCTTTTCATATACATCTAACAAATACTGTTCTCTATTGCTTTATCAAAAGTTGTTATCTAAAACACACTAAACCACCATTAATGCACCTAAAGCAGAGGGGGCCGAAATCCAAAACACCTTAGGTCGCAGGCTGAACAAGATAAACATTTGTTAAACACATTAAAACTACATTTTTAAAACTTGAAAAACACACACATATATATACATATATATACATATATATATATATATATATATATATAGGATTATTATGAATAAAAATAGGAGGAATAATATTCCAGGGAAAATCAACTTAAACTTTAAATAACTTTTAATATTTTACTCTACATAAAAATATATTTTGTCAAAATTATTTAAGTTAGAAATAAGCCCAGGATAACATCGGAGCATTATAACCATAAATTTAAAATGATCTGGAAGGCCGGATGTAATTACGCGGAGGGCCGGATCTGGCCCCCGGGCCTTGAAGGATTATTTTTAGGCTATTAAATACCCTATTTAATTAACCCCTATTGAGAAAAATAGCAGCTTGTTTACAATGCGCAAGGCATGATGGGACCACAGCGCGATTAGCAATAGACTGGATCCATGTCTATTGGATAATGCATACCTATAGCTGTTGAAACAGCTGTGATTCCGATATATACTAGATGAGTTCATGCTCGATAAGGCTGAGGAAAATAAAAAAAAATAAAATAAAGATAAAGACAAATAAGTTATTGGCTTATTTTTTAAAGAAAAACAAGTCAAGTGATACAAACACCCACATTATGAGAACCCCTGAGATTAGTGATTGGCATCAATGTTAAAAAAATTAGATTTATAAAGAAATTCTTGTAGCATTTTCGGTCAGTCGGTCTTTTTTCCTCCTTTTCTCTGACCTAAAAGGCAGATTTTTTTTTTCCCTCTTTCCACCCAGTGATTGATTTCCTCACTTCTGTAACTTGTGCGGCTCTATTTTGGCTTTAGTCGACTTCTGCTGTCAAACGATGAATTCCGACCGAGGCGGCTTGAGCCCGTGATGAGTAGTTTCCTCGTCAAAGTCATGACTCAGAGAGGTGGCATTTCTTTGGGTGATAAAACTGTGTGAGAAAACAATCCGTATTCCTCTCTCCAGGTCAGTAGCTCTCCTTTAGGGTGTCAGTCAAGTCTTTGATGTCTTAGACTGGAAAAAAACCTGTATAGAGCATCAAAAAGGAATTTCTGGACATGTGTGGAAATCTGGTGGAGTTGCAGAGTTGATTTCTGGAACATTTTTACAGAAAGCACCACCTGGTTAAGCAAAAAAGATGTTTTGATGGGATTTTCTGCTTGGCAGTTGCAGCTGTCTGGTAGATTTCTAGTGTTTTGTGTTCAAAGGACAATTGTTAAAATCTTTTATTTCCTCAATTGTTCTTTTTTTATTGTTTCTAAGGAGACCTCATTCGTGAGGCAAATCTTAATTATAATAGCTCCACATTCAGATGTTTGCATTCATTCTAGAAAAGGTCCCAATTTTGCAACCAACTTCTAATTTTCCAATATTGTAGTTCCTTAGATGAACACTAGGGGTTGTTTTTTTTTTTTTTTAAGGGCTTATATCACATTATTTTTTACCATTTCAGACTAAACTATATCCATGATAATATATAACATTTGGCACATTAAAGAACATTTTTAAAAAAAAGAAATTAGTTATTTTCGTAACCTCTTTCTTACCTGGGAGTAAGACGTCTCGATCTCTGAGGCTCCGCCTTTCAGGGTGCAGCCCATTTCATGACGTCATCCTAGAGCCGTCCTCTGCAGCGAGTTTTCGCCAACTAAAACAAACAACATCCAAACTTTTACAAAGATGGATGTACACACTGTGCATTTAAAAGGAAAGCATTTTGGCGGAAAAAGTGTGTGTTAGCCCAAGGAAGGTGCTGGCAGAGCACACTGTTCCTGGAAGGGGCTGTTCCCCACTTTGTGATGTCACAATGTGATGATTCAGTCGTTTTCATGGATTGGGAGGGGCTAGTGCTCAGAGATTTTAGAGCAGGGGACCCCAAACTTTTTCTTGTGAGAACCGTACAACAGTTTTTTTCTCTAATGTGGGTGCCGGAAAAAGTTTAACGATCACAGGGTGTGTCCAAACGTAAACATGTACGTCTTTCCTGAGTGCTACATATAACCAAATGTTATACAATCCTGTTGTATAATCTTCACAGAAAAAATATAACTAAAACATTTAAAAATAAATATATAAAGTCACGCGTCTCGGGCTAAATGTGGAGGTAGGCCGTGGTTTGGGGACCCTTGTTTTTACTTTTCTGAATCCAGAGCATCACTATTTAGGACCAACAAAACCCCAATTCACTCAATTATTTTAACATTTTCCCCCATGTAGAGCTTTCAAGAACACTCCAATGGCAAGAGTGGTAATCATGGTTAATGATTTTTAACCAAATTTTGTATTTTTTATTCAAATATACTAAAAAAAAAAGCAGAAAAAAAAGAGTTCCCGAAACCTATTTATGGGAAAAAAGAACTATCATGTAAACATGAAGCTCATAATTCTTTCATCCTAAGTAATTATTCATAGATTACAGTGTTTGCAGGAGGTACAGTTTTGACCCGGAGACCATCTGGAGAAGTCTTTCCAGTCGTCTCTTGAGCTGCAATTACTTTCTGTGCCAAGAAGCAGACAGATTCTGAGTTTAGATTACTGTCTGAGGCTCCATCAGTCACCGCCCTGCCTGAACCCCAGTGACTCTCTGCTGTCGGCCCGAATCCTCAGAAGAATGTCCGCATTACAGTCAGTTTGCTACAGCAGGTCGGGCCATCGTCGCTCCAGTGAGTGGATGTCCGGTAGAGAACATAAATTACACTTAATCCTTGCTGCTAGACTTTTTCTGACAAATGCACATTTTCATATTCCAAGAAAAGACAAAAAATACTATTTTAAAAATAATTCTGAATTATTTTGAGGGCAAAAAACATCTGAAGGCTCACAAAGACGCGTCCAGGGCAAGTTTACCACTCAATGAGAATAGAATCTAATTGAGGTACAAATGTCAACACTATTAAAAATGGGACATACAGTAGGGTCAGAATACAAATAAAACACAAATATAAACTAAAAATGTCAAATTTTCAGAAGGTGGACTGGTAACAAAGAGTTCTGTGTCTGACCTTGGTGGGTTTTAAAAGGCTGAACGGCTGAGCTCAAGACTCGGCCTTCAAAGTCATCTGCTCCTGGGAACGGCTCGCTCACAGGTCCTCCCCGGGAGGGACTCGAGAAGAAAACCTGATGCATCTTTTAGCAGTGAACAATTTCACTTAATCACTGAAGGTCAGGCCGGACCACCTCATTGACATTCGTCCAGACTGCTGCTTCCCACCAGATTCACAGCTCGTGTGGTTTGGGGGACCAAAGCAGCAGCCGACGTGAAGACGTTTCAACGTGAAGCACTTCAACGTAGTAATACCTCTTTTTTAATGAGGAATTGAGAATAAAAGTGTGCAAGTTAAAGGAAAAAATTGATTAAAGTCTCATTAAGAGCAGAATAATGTAGCGAGAATCAAAGGTCAGACGTGGCGGCAAAGCTGAACGTCGATAGAGTGTGCTGTAGGCCAGCTTTGATGGCCGAATCCTTTAGCTCACCTCCATATAGATCTGATCCCAGACCTCCAATCCATCAAAAAAAAAAAGTTCCCCTGTAGATATTTATCTTTCAAGTTTTAGTAATTCCTTCAAACCAAAGTAATTTATAATTTCTAAAGCTGCATTCAAATTGAATGCAATTGGCGCTGCAGGGGGGGTTGTGCAAGGGGGCGTCAATCCGTCAAAAACGGGATTTGAGCGTTTAGACGCGGTGTATCAAGACACAGATATTTGAACCAATCAGTGACTCAGCTTTGGGCACATGACTCAATTAGTGGGTAGAAAACAAATCCAATATAACTGCTTGATGTGAGGGATACTCCCTGGACAGGTCGCCACCCTGTCGTTAAGCCCATGGAGCTAGAGGGATAGAGCCCGCAACGCTAGCTAGGTGGACAGCGTAGCGAGTTAACGAGCCAGAATCGTAAATTGGCTACAGCACAAGGGTTACATGCTCATCATGTATCACACACGTAGGCATAGGTGGGCTTGGGTGTACGCAGGGCAAGAGGAGACTTTGGCACCCCTGTTTCAGTAACTACGTCATTAGTCTGAGCTTTTTCAAGCATCTGGTTTTCTGATCCAACGTGATTTGAATTACTACTCAGAAATGCTGTTTTATTCATAAATGATTTTATGCAAGTCCCCTACTGTGGAAAAAAATACTACAAGAACATGTTAAAAACACAAAAATGACAATTTTCCTCAGAGTGGGTCTTTAAAGTCCCCTTCTGATTAAAATTTTTAACATCTATGTGTTGCATTTTTCTTATGAAAGAGAACAAATATAATAAGTCATTTAATTTTTGCATTTCTCCTTTTAAACTGCTGTCAATCAAACTGTCACAGATGGATTCTGAATTTATGAGCCTTCTTTACATTAAAAAGCTTTGCTGCACATGTGCCTCCACGTGGAGAAGATGGCATCTTCTCATTGACTGCAGTCAAATGAGCCGCCGTTCACATTTCTGTGGTCAAATCAGCCGTCACTGGATTTTTTGTGTGAGTTTCATCCAATACTTACGGTAGCAGGACTGAGAACGCTGGAAAATCTCCACCAGACTCCACGGAGCTTCTTGATGTGACCACGGAAATGTGAACGGTGGCTCATTTGACAGCAGTCTCAAAAAGCCACGCCCCCTCAGAGGATATATAGTCATGAATGGTGGATGAAGGACCAAAGTGCAGGAGACCAGATTTGGTGGCAGAAACAAACATTTACTAAATAAACTTAAACATGACAAAACCAGGAGAACAAACCAGTGACGTAGCAGAACAGACGACCTGACACTTAAATAGGACAATTAACTAAATGAAGACAGCTGTGGATGATTTGACCTGAACACGGTGAGACTGAGAACAGAACATGACAAAACCGAAGCACTGAATCATGACAGATATATTGGAAACCAAATCAACATGAAAAAATGGCTTTTTAAGACATTTAGGTTGTGGGATTTTGGTTAAAAACTTCATAATCATAATTAAAACACTACTTGGAACATTTTTTTTAATTAAAAAAATGTCATGGGGAATTTTTTAAAACAACACTGTAAAAGGTTTAGTTACATTTAAAAATATGAGTTTTTATCAAATTACATTTTTAAGTTAAGTAAATTGTCAACAAAACATAATGAGCAAATACTGAGGGCTGCATCAGAGTTCCTTACATACACAGAACCTAATTACTGAGTGCAGGCAGCTGTGACTGCTTAGCAGATCCACAGGAGAATGGGCGGAGTCACAGCAGCCCACACAGAAGCAAAAAAAGAAGTAACTAAAGAAGACGTTACACCAAGACACATGAGAAAATCTGGTTAAGTTTCAAAATATAGCAATTTTCACAATAAAATACGGCTATTGACAAATTTGATCATATTTTTGTGAGCAGAAGCGCAAAAAACTACGCATCAGGTGTGAACTGTAGGTGAAGCGGATCCCGTTTGCACTCCGCTTCACGGAGCTTCTGCGTGCGGAGTGAACTCGGCAAATTGTTCCTTTTGGACTTTCTAAAATGGTTTTAAATGGGAAATGTTTTCCTGTAAAATTTGCCTCTGGTGGTCATTTGAGGAACTACAAATATTTTATTCTTCTGGAATTTTGACACATTAAAAAGGGAGGATATATAGGGGGTAATTAGATTTTTCTTTATTTAGAGAGTTAACAAAAATAATGCAAAACATCACAAAAATACAATAAAGTTTTAATAAACTTAGCCAAACTTAAATTGATGTAAATCTTTGGGCCAAACCTGATTTTTCAGGAGCACATTTAGAAGTAAAATGTTGAAAATCATTATGTAAGTTTAAGTTCTTTGCAAAAGCTAAAGAAAGATCAAGGCTGACATCTTTGTACTATAGAAGGTTACATTTTCCCTTCATACAGAGCCTACAGTCATCTGAAATGAAGTTTGTTTACCCTGCAGGCCGAAGTAGACAATACACCACCAATAAATGCGATCTAAGCAGCAATCCTGTTGAAGGATCTCAGTTTTAGTCAAAGACAAAACGTGCTTTCATTCCTTTTCATCTGCAGCCATAAAACTGCAACTTAAAATGTCAAGGAAAGCAATTCAAAACAGATCCTGATCCCACACACATTACAATTACCTGTAAGTCACCGAGGAACGCTGCATGAATGACTCAGGAGGTCACAGACTCCGTATGACGACAGCAGCGGCCCCCACGCATCTCCTCCCACAAGCCATATGAACACTTCAGGCAACTTTTACTGCCAGCTAAGACGCTGCCCGGTGGGGAATAAAACAAAACGCTTATGTACAGATGATAAATCCTGCTCCCTTACATCATTCTTTCTTAATGAAAACAGAGGTCTCACTCTGACAGAAATACACAGAACACAGAATTTGAATAAATGCTTTTATACAGTCATCCAAACAAAGTTGGTTAATTCAAATCAAAATGAAACAAAATCCAAGTGGATCAAAAATATTGACAAAATGAAATGAATTCAGACACAGTTAATGATCTCGGACGAACCCCCAATTTTTTTCCATACAAATTTATCTTACCTTGACTTTCACTCAACAACAAAAACAACAAAAGATTGTCGTTTTTTACAAAAACGATAAATAATAACCAACACTAACTAAAGCAAAGAGGGATCAGGGTGAAGAAAAGGCCAAAATAACAAACAAAATTCCGCATAACTTGACTGATGAACTCTTCTTACCTAAAAAAGGGGAAAACATTACCAAACACTAATATAAACAGGAGAAAACACAAGAAAGAAAGTGGCAGTTTAACCCTACAGCTTCAATTTAATATATAATATAAACTAAACAAAAGATTACAACGCATCACACAGTAAACTACAAAGTAAAGCAGACAAGTCTCCCCAACATAAGTCAAAAATCCACAAGAAATAGAGGTCCCACTCTGACAGAAATAAAGAACACAGAACACAGAATAAAGAGAAAAATAAAACTAAAATCACCAAAAGCCATAACACATTATGTGGGATAACTAGCAAATTTGCTTTTGTGTCATCCAAACCATGGAGGCTGGAAAGAGCCAATTTGAAATAAATATATACATCATTAAATAAATAAATAAAAGTGTCATTAATTATTTAAAAGTGGCAATAAATAAATAAATGTTAAAATCAATAAATAAATGTTGAAATAAATGTGGCATTAAAATATTAAAATGGAACATTTAAACATTTAATGACACATTTATTTATTTATTTCATATTAAATGTATTTATTTCAATTTGGCTCTTTTCTACCACGCCAGCAATGAAATAATTAAATATATTATGAAATGTTAAGTGCATTCTAATGGCTATTTTCATATTTTAATGCCACTTTATTTCAACATTTATTTATTTAAACTTTTATGTATTTAATTCCACTTTTAAATAATAAATGACACATGTATTTATTTATTTCATATTAAATTTATTTATTTCAATTTGGCTCTTTTAACCTACAAGGGACAATGAAATAAATAAATATGTAATTAAATGCTTAAATGTTCCATTTTAATATTTTATTGCCACATTTATTTCATCATTTTTGTATTGATTTCAACATTTATTTATGTATTGCCACTTTTAAATAATTAATGACACATTTATTTATTTATTTAATGGTGTATATATTTATTTCATTTTGGCTCTTTCCAGACTCCATACCAAACAAAGTCAGTTAATTCAAACGCCATGTTAAGATGGAAAAGAAAACTGCCAACCAAACCTTGGCTCTAGGTAACATCAAAATTGAACAAAATCTAAGTGGAGCAAAAATATCAATAAACTGAAGTGAATCAAGACATAATTAATGATCCCGGACAAGCCCCCAATTTTCTATATCCCTTTTTTCGAACATAAACGATTAATCTTACTCACACTTTCAATCAACAACAAAAACACCAAAATATTGCCTCTTTTAAAATTAACTAGAATATTTACAAAAATAAATAAATAAACCCCAATTTTGACTGAAGCAAAGAGCCTTCAAGGTGAACCAAAAGCTAAAATAACAAACAAAATTCCACATATCTAAACCCAGAACTCTTCTTACCTAAAAAAGGGAAAACAGTGACAAACACTAATATAAACAGGAGAAAACACAAGAGAAAGTGGCAGTTTAACCCTACAGCTTCAATTTAATATATAATTTAAATTAAACAAAATATTACAAAATGTCACACAGGAAACTACAAAATAAAGCTCAACAAATGTCAAATGTGGAGAGGAGAGATCAGCTGAAGAAAGAACTTCTTTCTTGAGGCCTGGAGGTCCACTCTGAGTTTTAAAGGGAGACACACAAAGATTCACAAAAAAAAAACAGAGGTCCCACTCTGACAGAAATAAAATACACAAAACACAGAATAAAACAAAATCAAATCGGTCACAGCCGTATCACAACACAATTCTCTCACTGATGTTTCAGGTTAAAACAGGGATTGAAAACACCAAGTCTTTATACGACAACTATATTATACTATTGATTACCTGGATCACGTCTCCAGCTAATCACAGGATACAAAGACAAAAATGAAGCTGCACCCACTTATGATGTTGGATGATGCTGTCGTAAAGCGTCTTTACGTCACTCACTACTGACTTTTACTGCAGCCATGTTGTACAAATGGAAGCAATGATAAAAAAATACACTTGTCTATTATGTTTTTTGGGTGCCAAGCATTTATGAGCACAAATCCACGTGAAAACTAGTGAGAAAACTATTTTAGGCCAAATTCCAGAACTAAGAAAAACAATTTTGATCTTTATTTTGTTAAAAAAAAAAAAAAAACTCTGTTATTTCCACACACACACTTTTTCAAAGTACCATGTCAGCTTCCACTGGTTGGGGAGGAGTCGTCTCCTAGCAACTGGCTCTCAGGGATGACATTTGGTCATCCCGTTTTTTCCTAAAGCAAAGGCACAGCGTGGTGGCGCCTCTGATGAACTGACACCAAGATGTGGATTTATTCAACCAGTGTCAAGGAGGTAAAAGAAAAGGGAAGCGCTAATAAAGTCAACAAATCATTCAGAGCGTCGCAAAGAGCTACGGGGAGACGGAACAAAGAGTTTTGAATGACTTATGTCTCACTTATTATTCTTGCTGAGTGAAAATGATGTTGGCCATTTCGTGGCAGCGACAAATGAATGCAGCAGGATGAAGGCCCGAACATCATCATGCTGGACGTAAATTCCCTCGCTGGACAGATTTACATTGATTGAGAGCAGTGAGATGAGCAGAACACGCCCCCCCAGGTAATAAAGTGCCACAGTCAATCACCCATCAGACTCCCATCACAGCTGGAGCCTCGCCTCCTTGGCCTATCGGGCTGGTTTTTTCACAGGATGTCCTGTGATGAGTGGGCCCGAGTGAACTGAGGAGAATACAAAGTCTGGGGGGGGGGACATCTGAGAGAAGTCCAAAGCTTGTAAAATTGATCTACATCGCTCAGTGATGTTCAGAGTTTCACAGAGGTAGAATGCAAGGTTTACAGATTCCTACGATAAATGTGGTAGATAAAGACAGAAGCTACTCCTCTGAATCTGAAGTTAGCCCTTATTTCCCCACAGTGCAGGAAATGTGTTCATAAATACATTTGCATTGGACTTATATGCAGATACCAGCAGGTTCATACGCTGGCCCCGAAGTACAAATTGCACTAACAAATCACTCGATGTAAAAACACTTTATTGAGTTTTTAACATGTTCTTGTTGCATTGTTCTCATAAAGGTGGACTTATGTTAAAGACCTTGAAATGAAAACTGTGTTTCTGAGTATTTCTTTATTCAAGTCATGATCGGTCATTAACAGAAGAAGACCCACAATTTGTAAAAGCTCATATTTGCAACACAGCCTTTTGAGCTTCAATGTAGCTTACAACTGTTGGCTTCATAGCTCTGATATTTTTTGTTATTTGCTATGCTAATGTTAGCTTGGGGTTGTGAGGTGGTCTAGCAGGAGAAAGTGTAAACTAAGAATGATGGGCTATCGTTGTAGGGTTAATTCTGTTGACGCTAACTTGAGATGTGGCACCTAACTTCCAATGTGGAAGGTAATTTCCAACGTGGGAGCTAACTTTAGACGTAGCAGCTAACTTCAGATGGGGCCGCTAACATTAGATGTAGCGGCTAACTTCCAGTGGGGCAGCTAACTTTAGACATTGCAGCTAAATTCCGATGGGGCAGCTAACTTCAGAAACATCAACTAACTTCAGATGTGGGAGTTAACTTCAGACACAGCAACTAACTTCAGACATTCCAGCTAACTTCCAATGCAGAAGGTAATTTCCAACGTGGTAGCTAACTTTAAAAGTAGCCGCTAACGTTAGATGCGGCAGCTAACTTCAGATCTGGCTGCTAACTTCAGAAACATCAACTAACTTTGGATGTGGAAGGTAATTTTCAACGTGGCAGCTAACTTTAGACGTAGTAGCTAACTTCCAGTGGGGCATTTAAATTCTGATGGGGCAGCTAACTTCAGAAATATGACCTAACTTCAGATGTGGGAGCAAACTTCCAATGTGGAAGGTAATTTCCAACGTGGCAGCTAACTTTAAAAGTAGCAGCTAACTTCACATGTGGCAGCTAACTTCAGATGTGGCAGCTAACTTCAGATGTGGCTGCTAACTTCAGATGTGGCAACTAACTTTTAACGCGGTAGCTAACTTCAGATCCAGCTAACTTCAGAAGTGGCAGTTAACTTCTGACATAACAGCTAACTTCAGAAATGGCAGCTAACTTTGAACGCGGCAGCTAACTTCCAACGTGTAAGCTTATTTCGAACATGGCAGCTAACTTCAGATGTGGCAACTAACTTTTAACGAGGTAGCTAACTTCAGATGCAGCTAACTTCAGAAGTGGGAGCTAACTTTTAATGCGGCAGCTAACTTTTAATGCGGCAGCTAACTTCCAACGCGTAAGCTTATTTCGAACATGGCAGCTAACTTCGGATGTGGTAGATTGGCATCAGATGACTTTAGATGCAGCTGCTAACAGCAGATGCAGTAGCTAACGTCTGACTTGGCACCTAACTTCTGATGAGTCAAAATGAAATGTTAAAAAACTGAAATAACATCACTGATTTAATGAGTATATTTTAGTTTTATTAAATGTCAGCATGCTAATAAAAGTTGTATTTGTACATTATTGAGCGTTCATTCCATATTCAAGTAGCATAACAGCCAAAACACTTTATTCATGTTTTATACAAAAATAAATCCCATCAGCACCAAAAAGAGAAGAAGGAAAATCAACCAATCCCGCTGCTCTCATTTTCTCCGCCCCCGTAGCCTTTTTAGCCAATTGCAGACAAGAATATTTATGACATCACTGGTACTAAGCACCATCATGAAGGAGAAACGACAAATGTTTAAGCAGCAGATTGATCCTTTAATCATATTTTTGATGTTTTAGGAAACACCAATTCATGATATATC
>NC_050534.1:17398696-17402437 GCF_002922805.2 Oryzias melastigma | reverse complement strand
ATTGATGTCATTTGCATTGCAGTTCCCTTGTGCATCATAGAGTTTCTGGTAGTACTCTCTGAAAGCCTCATTGATATCCTTCGGATTTTCAACAATACAACTTATTTAAACCTAACATTCGTATCTAGAAAAAGTTAATCATAATTTCTTTCACCAGCTGCGACTTCCACACAAAAATGAATTCTCGACGGGAGAAATTGTTGCGTCCTGGGTTTGTCGTGGAAGTCCCGCGTGTGCTGCATCTGCAGTTTACAAGGTTGCTATATACTTTATAGCTCCCTGAAATGAATCATAACACATACCCATATGTAATGGATATCCTCTAACCATGGACTCTGAAATATGTTCAACGTCTGCCCCTTCATATTTATTTATCACCAAGACTCACACAGGGCTTGTAGCAGCTGTAAAATACTGACAGAAAGCCAATTTCATGTTAGTTTAGATGTTTGATGCCCACTGAAGTGAGACAGACGATCACGGCGATTTAAAACTGTAAATAGGCAATTATCCTAATTTAATCTTACATGTGTAAAACATAAACTTCGTCTTATTTAGGTTTTTATGGTTTATTCTGTTAAAGAAAATTAAGTTTATAAAATATTTAAGAACCAAACTGTGATTATAGATTAAAATCATCACATAACTCATCTAAATATCCATAAAGTTTGGTGTAAATAATATTAAAAATTTGGATCCACCCCTTTTGTGAATAAACAGCTTATTACAGTGCTTCCAGTAGATTTTTATAGCGGTGTTTTACTGTTGGAGTGCACGGCAGCTCATCACTGTGTAATACATTATAATTACAGCTTTCCTCAGGCCCAATCAATAACTGTTGAATGCAAACTAGCTCCGATGAGCATTTTATTGTGTTGTGACGAAACAGACACGGCTTTTAATGCTCTTCTAAATTAATTATCAACTCCTCAGGGAGAGGCTGGGAGTCTTTGTAATATGGTGTTCACATGAATGAAAAAATCTTTCACCTTCATGGATTTGTCATGTCAGAAAAGTAAGTGTTGTAAGAAATAAGGCTAAATTATATCTTCAATTTTTTTACAATTGAACTTGCAAAAAATAACAAAATATGTTTTTAATTGTCTTCCAGATGATTGTGTTGGTCTAACATGTAAATTCTCATTGGCTGCACTAAACAGACATAAATAAGGCTGTGGCCAACAGAAATAGATCAACAAAACGGTGTTAAAAACGACTAAAAAAAAGAAAATTAGATTCAAGTTAAACAGACTAAGAACTAAAGGCCAAACTGTAAGATTATATGACGAAATTAGAACTTGGGAGGAAAATATGAACTTCAGACACAGTAGCTAACTTACCATGTGGCAGCTAACTACAAGCGCGGGAGATAACTTCCGACACAGCAGCTAACTTTAGATCTGGCAGACAGTAGATGTGTCAGCTAGCATCTGACCCAGCTGCTAACTTCCGATGCAACACTTAACTTCAGTTGCGGCAGCTAACTTTAGACTCTGTAGCTAACTTCCGACACAACAGCTAACTTTAGAACCGACAGACAGTAGATGTGTCGGCTAACATTTGATGCTGCACCTAACTTCAGGTGTGGCAGATAACTTACTACGCGGCAGCTAACTTCTGACGCAGCAGCTAACTTCCAATGCAACACCTAACTTCAGTTGCGGCAGCTGACTTTAGACTCAGTACCTAACTTCCGACACAGAAGCTAACTTCAGATGTGGCAGCTAACTTCCGATGCAGTAGCTAACTTCCGATGCAGTAGCTAACTTCTGATGAGTAGCTAACTTCAGATGTGGCTGCTAACTTCTGATGCAGTAGCTAACTTCTGATGAGTAGCTAACTTCAGATGTGGCTGCTAACTTCCGATGCAGTAGCTAACTTCTGATGCAGTAGCTAACTTCTGATGAGTAGCTAACTTCAGATGTGGCTGCTAACTTCCAATGCAACACCTAACTTCCAATGTGGCAGCTAACTTTCAATGCGGTAGCTAACTTCCGATGAGGTAGCTAACTTCCGATGCGGTAGCTAACCTCTGATGCGGCAGCTAACTTCTGTTGCGGTAGCTAACTGCCGAGCGGTAGCTAACCTCTGATGCGGCAGCTAACTGCAGAAGCATCAGCCCACTTCAGATAAAGCAGCCAAATACAAACACAGGTGCTAATTTCCGGTGCTATCTTTCACTATGGCACCTAAATTTCAACAAAGCAACTAACTTCATATGCATCAGCTATTTTCCAAAGCAGCAGCTAACTAAAGCCAGAGCAGAACCAACAATGTAACTCAGCTACACTGAGCAGAACAGAATTTCGTGGATCAAAATTGTCTTTTTGAAAGGATCCTTTGGCATCAGCTTTCATCAAAGGTGCTAATAGGCTTTGCAAACTTTAAAGGGCATTTACTAATGCACAAGTAGCCCACAGCAAGAAATAAGTAAATACAGCTATAGCTAAGTATTAAATCTAAGCAAGAATGTTAGAAAAAGAACAGATGCCTAAGAGTGAGATTTACATTAATTATATTTTCTACAATAAAAGGGGATTAAAATTTGCTTTACAACAAATATTTCATTATTTTTGGCCAAGAATCTTTACAGTTGTTTTACTTTGCTTGCTAAATGAATATATAGTTTAATATTAAATTGTGTCTGCCTATTTAAGGCTTTACAACCTTACTTTAAATCCCCAAACACTTTGTTAAGTAATCTCACATTAGCTGCGTTTAGATCACAAACTAACAAAATTCTAGAACTGATTTTTAAAAAAAAGCACAATTTTGCAATTACGCTGTTTCTGTGAAATCATAATTGGTTCATAAAACGTTAAATTATAAAACCAACTTATGAGGCAAGTCATTTAAAAACACAGCGACAGTAAAATGTGGGCGTGGTTCCTATCATTGAATACGGGATCCTTCAAACACCAGATTTAGTTCACATCATGAGGCCTCTACCATTCACTACCTGGGGTACAAAACTGTCAGTTTTCTGATCAAAGCATCGTGTTTTTGCTGTCTATGCTAAAATGCAAAACAGTGCAAACAGTCAAAACGATTATATACATAATTGATGGCGTGTGGATCACAGCAATGACTGCAGCTTATGACAGTGATCAATTACTGTTTGCATTCATTATCATTTTTGGTGTTTAGTCTGCAAGATGGATTGTAAGGGAGAACAACAAAAGATTCACCTAAAAAGGATGGATTTTATATTGTTTGAAGATATAAACTAAACAAAACCAGACATGACTTCTCTGTGACTCAAATGTAAAACAAGGAAACAAAAGGTTTCCCCAACTGTGGGTTTTTTTTATCCTTAACGGGGTTCGGTACGTCTCAGAATTCTACAAATAATAACATAATTTTTATTTCTTCGCATAAAACAGAAATACATCTAAATAAACGTATAGTTTCCATGGTAACTGTTTTGGGATGCAGGTAAAAACTATAGTAACTCCTGAACAAACTCACTGTTGGATAATCAGTCTTCCATTTAATAGTAATTTTTATATATTTGTACTAATATTATAATTTTGTTTGATAAATATTAACATTTTTCAAAGATTTGTATTTAAATCTTTTTGCGTAATTGTGAATTTTTTTCAGAATTTTATAACAGAACAAAAAGCAAAAAATATGTTTGATCCCTATTTACATTTAAATCTTACTCTGATCATCTTTTGATCAATTATAAAAGTTTTCCAAGTGTTTTTGTTTTTTTTTATTTATTGTTTTTATTGTGCT